>NW_015163709.1:86497-116613 GCF_001447785.1 Gekko japonicus | reverse complement strand
CCCATAGAGCTTGCCCAAATTTTATTTATTTATTTATTTAGACTTTTACCTCGCCCTCCCAGCAAAGCCGGCTCGGGGCGGCTTTCAGCAATATAAAACAAGACAATAAATAATACAACCCTGTCAATACAACATTAAAACCATAAATATGCAACTAATAAAGTGCTAGCATTAATTCCTCAAAGCACGGTCGGCACCAAGATCTACTTCAGCTGTCCCAGGCACTTGGGTCAGCTATACTTAGGGACCCGGGGGAGGGTCGGGTCGGGCTTGCTCTCCAAAAGCTGTCAGATGTCAGTGGTGGCAGTGGTAACGGCGGCTCCAAAAGCCTGGCGGAAGAGCTCCGTTTTACAGGCCCTGCAGAACTGTGAGAGGTCCCGCAGGGCCCTAGTCTCTTCTGGGAGCTCATTCCACCAGAGTGGAGCCACCACTGAGAAGGCCCCGGCCCTCGTTGACGCAAGCCTGGCCTCCTTGATGTTCGGGAGGACCACCCGATTCTGGGTCTCCGATCGCGGTGCTCTCTGGGGAACATATGGAGAAAGGCAGTCCCTCAGGTATGCAGGTCCCTGGCCATAAAGGGCTTTAAAGGTGATGACCACCACCTTGAACCAAATCCGGTATGCTATAGGCAGCCAGTGCAGTTCTTTTAGGGTGGGCTGGATGTGTTCCCGCACAGGACGACACAACAACGGCCTCACTGCTGCATTCTGCACTAGCTGCAGCTTCCAGATTTGGGACAAGGGCAGCCCCATGTAGAGGGCATTACAGTAATCCAGTCTCGAGGTGACCACTGCATGGATCACTGTTGCCAAGCCGTTGCGTTTGAGGAAGGGAACCAGCTGCCCAATTAGCCTAAGATGGTAAAAGGCCGACTTGGAAGTGGCTGCTACCTGGGCCTCCATTGTTAAGGAGACGTCTAGGAGCACTCCCAAACTCCTGACCTCCAGCGCTGGCACCAATGGCACCCCATCGAAGGCCGGGAGTGGGATCCCTACCCCCGGACCACCCCGACTCAGGCACAGGACCTCCGTTTTTGTCGGATTCAATTTCAACCAGCCACGGCTTGCAACGCCAGGTCGAGAACTTCTGGTTTGGAGTTGGACCAGCTGTCCAAATACCAGAGCATCACCCGTGCGATGTTTCTGGCACAATGACGTCACTTCTGGATCGGGGGTGGTACTTCTGGTGTTACCAGAAGTATCCCAAAAATGTCATTCGGGGTCAGGATTTCCCCCCACCGGCCAGCTGGCTGGCAGCAGGGAAGCCTGTTCCAAATCAGAGGACCCCCATCCTGGACTGGGGGGCTGGGATCCCTAGGGTGGCGAGCACTGGCAGGCCCTTCAGACCACACAGCACCCGATGTCCATGAGGCCATGTGGAACCAACAAGGCTGGAGTACCCATAACCACCCTCTGGCAGGGAAAGCGTGGCCACACACACTTTCAGGGGGCTTTGGCTTCCACCGGAGAAGAAGACACACCACTAAGGCTTCAAGGCAAGTTGGGTCCGAGCAGGGATCATTTCGTAGAAAAAGAGGTGCAGGAGCTCATTAGCACAACTCATTATCATAACTTATTTGCATATGCCACACACCCCGACATCACCGGAAGTGTATCAGAGGGCAACACCCACCGCTCAAGATCCACTGGATGCTTTTGGATTGCTAGCTATTGGGGGGGGGGGGGAACATGCAGATCTGTCCTCGCAGAGGAGGGAGAGCTTGTACCTGAATAAAACTTGGTCTTAAAGGTGCCACTGTACTGTTTTGGACTGGGGGTCTGGGGGAGCTCTGCAACTTACGTGGCGGCTTCTTGCTCTGACTGAGGGCTGCTGGGAGCAGGGGGTGGGGCTTGTTGCATGTGCCCGCCCCCCAGGAGCTTCGTTCCTGTGCGCTCCTGCAGGAAATGACCTCTGGGCCCGAGACCCGGACAGGTGGAGGCCAGTGAGGCAGGGCCACTTATTAGGGAATGCCTCAAAAGCTGTAGTTAGGGACTGACTAGTAAAGCAGATCTGAGTCAGCACAGTGTAATGCAGAGATGGGTGCTGTTAACCACGACTCCAGAAGGCAGTGAGGTGGCAGAGACAATAACAGAAGACATTTTGACAAAGCTGCAGCTCTTAAGAGTGCTTAGTTATCGGGGTGGGTGAGGATGGAGTCCAACCTGCTACCCCACCTGCTTTGGCCTCCTGTGCTACAGGTCTCCCAGGAGATGGCCGACCCAAGGACATGCTACCACTTCGAACTCCAATAACTTAACTGGCAGCCCCAATAACTTCTATTTTAGTCAGGGGTCATTTCCTGCGGGAGTGCACAGGAGCGGAGCTCCAGCAGTAAGGAGCCCAGGGGGCAGGCACATGCAACAAGCCCCACCCCCTGCTCCCAGCAGCCCTCAGTCAGGCCACAAGAAGTAACAAGCAGCCAGGTAAGTTGCAGAGCCCCTCCAATCCCACCTTCAGGTACAAGCTCCCCCTCCTCTGTGAGGGCAGATCTCCCCGTTCCCCCCCAATAGCTAGCAATCCAAAACAGTCCCATGGCACCTTTAAGACCAATTTTTATTCAGGTACAAGCTCTCCCTCCTCTGCGAGGACAGATCTGCATGTCCCCCCCCCCTGCTAGCAATCCAAAACAGTCCAGTGGCACCTTTAAGACCAAGTTTTATTCAGGTACAAGCTCTCCTTCTTCTGCGAGGACAGATCTGCCCCCCCCAATAGCTAGCAATCGAAAACAGTCCAGTGGCACCTTTAAGACCAAGTTTTATTCAGGTACAAGCTCTCCCTCCCCTGCGAGGACAGATTTGCACGTTCCCCCCCCCCCAATAGCTAGCAATCCAAAACAGTCCAGTGGAGCCTGAGCAATGGTTGTTGCCTTCTGACCCACTTCCGGTGATGTCGGGGTGTGTGGCATATGCAAATAAGTTATGCTAATAAGTTATGCTAATGAGCTCCTGCACCTCTGTTTCTACGAAAGGACCCCTGATTTTAGCTCATTTTTGACACATTTCAAGCCGTTCCAGTGCACTAATAGCTTTCGTGGAAAGACTCCACCAACCCCAACCCCCCAACCAAAGCAGTCTACGGGGAATAATCCCCTTTCTTGCGGTTTATGTATGCCTATAAACACAGATGGGGAGTGCCTTTATACTAAGAGGCCATGTAGCAAAGCAAGTGGCTACAATGTCAGTTTTTGGTTTCTTCCCCCTCGGGCGGTCACTTCTCCCTACTGCCCTTTCGCTTTGTTCCGACATTCCTGCACTTGATTCCCTGCAAACAACACACGTCTTTGCCGTCCCGCTGCCCGCACTGAGCACGCGGTGGAAGGTAATCAACAGCCGTACAGCTCATCGTTTTAACTGTCTCATCTCACATGATGTGAAAGTGCCGAACAAAAAGGAACATAAACAGGAAATTGGGCAAAGAGATTCTGTCAGCAGGAGCCCCAAAATACTCCTCTTTTAAAAAAAAACAAAAACGAAAAACAGTAGAACAGTGACCTTAACAAGATCCTGCTGTCAAGCCGACTTTCACTCCGCCTCCTGCTCGTTCCTCCAAGGTTTCTCTAGACAGATGTGTCAGCCTTAATATGATAATCCTGGGCTGTCAGCAGTTCATGCACCCCACACCGCTCCCATTCTATGGAGTAACTAATTTTAAACCCTGCATGTTCTGAAACCAGATGGCTTCCTTACAATACGGTGTAGGCCCCAGAAAGCTGTTTCAGGGGGTAGCTGTGTTGGTCTGCAGTAAAACAGGAGGAGGAGATTGGATTTATACTCTGCCCTTCACTCTGAGTCTCAGAGCGGCTTACAAACTCCTTTCCCTTCCCCTCCCCACAACAGACACCCTGTGAGGCAGGTGGGGCTGAGAGAGCTCTGAGAGAACTGCTCTTTTCAAGAACGGCTCTGACAGAACTATAGCTTGACCAAAGTCATCCACCAGCTGCAAGTGGAGGAGTGGCTATTAGCCACAAGGTATAGATAGGGGCTCTGGGGCAAGTGATGCTCTGTCTTCTTGGTGCTTGGGGGGGGGGTCAACAGTGGGAGGGCTTCTAATGTCCTGGCCCCACTGGTGGACCTCCTGATGGCACTGGTATTTCTGGCCACTGTGTGATACAGAGTGTTGGACGGGATGGGCCTTTGCCCTGATCCAACATTGGCGTCTCTTATGTTCTTATGTTCCCAGATTAGAGTCCGCATATTTAACCACTACACCAGACTGGTCCAGTAACAGCTTAGAGACCAACGAGATTTTGGGAGTATGAGTTTTCGCGAGTCAATGCTCCTTTTGTCACGAAGGGAGCTTTGAAGCTTGAACGCTTATACCCCCCCAAGACTTGTTTCAAGTCCAGTAGCACCTTAGAAACCGACAAGACCTTGTCAGATCTTGGAAGCTAAGCAGGGTCGGCCCTGGTTAGTATTTGGATGGGAGACCACTGAGGAATACTAGGGTCGTGATGCACGGGTAGACAACAGCAAACCAGGGCAAACCACCTCTGAACATCTCTTGCCTTGAAAACCCTACAAGGTCCACCGTAAGTCAGCTGTGACTTGACGGCAACAACTACAACCAAAGCTTTCCAGAGTCAATGCTCCTTTTCTCAGATACTGTGAATGCAGCTTTGACTCTCAAAAGGTTATACCCTGAAAATTTTGTTGGTCTCTGAGGTGCTACTAGACTCAAATCCAGCCATCCTAGAAACCTGTTGCTGAGCTGGAAACGGACGGATCTCATCTATGTAGACTGCCTCCACCACCACTTAGTGCCCCACCGGTGGACCTCCTGATGGCACCTGGCAGGGGTCATTTCATAGAAAAAGAGGTGCAGGAGCTCATTAGCATAACTCATTAGCATTACTTATTTGCATATGCCACACCCCCTGACATCACCGGTATTGTGTCAGAAGGCAACACCCACCACTCAGGCGCCACTGGACTGTTTTGGATTGCTAGCTATTGGGGGGGGGACTTGCAGATCTGTTCTCACAGAGGAGGGAGAGCTTGTACCTGAATAAAACTTGGTCTTAAAGGTGCCACTGGACTGTTTTGGACCGGGAGGTCGGGGGGGCTCTGCAACTTGCCTGGCTCCTTCTTACTCTGACTGAAGGCTGCTGGGAGCAGGGGGTGGGGCTTGTTGCATGTGCCCGCCCCGTAGGCTCTTTACTGCCGGAACTCCGCTCCTGTGCGCTCCTGCAGGAAATGACCCCTGGCACCTGGTATTTCTGGCCACTGTGTGACAGAGTGTTGGACTGGATGGGCCATTGTCCTGATCCGACATTGGCTTCTCTCTTATGTTCTTATTCATGATGCTTAGATGCCACTCTTCCGCAGTAAGACATTAAACACCTTTTGACAGTCTGTCTTTAAGCAGTTGCTTTTCTAGTGGGATTCTATTTTGGTCGACTGTTGGAGTGTAACGTCTGTTGAATACAGCTTGTAGCTAAGTGAAAGCTAGGTTTCTGTGCGCTAGGGCATGTATTTTAACTTTTTTGTTAAAAAAAATCAACTGTCTCATAATTCAGAGCATGGCAGATCCGCATGGCTCTTATTTAAGAACTGGTCTGTAGAGCTCGTGAAGAGGGCTTTGTATGCAGGCAATCTTCGGTTCAATCCTGGTACCAGTCTACCAGTTAAAGGGTCTCTGGGAGCAGGTACTGGGCAAGACCAAGGGTATAACCAAATTTTGCAGTCCTACTTTTTCCGACTCAAAAATCCACGTCTGGTTCTTGTTTTTCCTTTGTGCAAACTGGACTCGTGAGTCATTTTTGTGCCATTTTGTTTTTGTGTGACAAATCCCCCCCATTAAATTTATTTATTTATTTTATACCCTGCCCTCCCCACGAAGTAGGCTCACGGTGGTCTACACAGTTTGATACATAAATAAATGTAAAAATCCTCATAAAATCATCTAAAAACAGTTCAATTAAAACAATTCGGTATCATAAAGTGCTGGCGACAATTAATTATTGCTTAACGATGGCACACTATAGGAGTGCATGCAAGGTCTAATTAAATGTTCTGTTCCATGATCTTCCTGATACAAGCGGTGGGTCAGGCTGTAGATGTCAAAGCCAAGGGGCAGGGCTCTATAACTGGGATTGTTGGTGGTAATAGTGGCAGCGGCTCCTTAGCTGAAGGCCTGGTGGAAGAGCTCCGTCTTGCAGGCCCCGCGGAACTGTAAAAGATCCCACGGGGCCCTGATCTCTTCTGGGAGCTCGTTCCACCAGTATGGAGCTGCCACTGAGAAGGCCCTGGCCCTAGCAGTAGCCACCCTGGCGTCCTTGGGACCCGGGAGGGCCAGTCGATTTTGAGACCCCAACCGTAGTGCTCTCTGGGGATGTATGGGGAAAGGCGGTCCCTCAGGCAGGGGTCATTTCCTGCAGGAGCGCACAGGAGCGGAGCTCCGGCAGTAAAGAGCCCAGGGGGCGGGCACATGCAACAAGCCCCACCCTCTGCTCCCAGCAGCCCTCAGTCAGAGCAAGAAGCAGCCAGGTAAGCTGCAGTGTCCCGTCCCCCCCAGCCCCCCAGTCCAAAACTGTCCAGGGGCACCTTTAAGACCAAGTTTTATTCAGGTACAAGCTCTCCCTCCTCTGCGAGGACAGATCTGCACGTTCTCCCCCCCCCCAATAGCTAGCAATCCAAAACAGTTCAGTGGAGCCTGAGTAGTGGGTGTTTCCTTCTGACACACCTCCGGTGATGTCAGGGGGTGTGGCATACGCAAATAAGTTATGCTAATGAGTTATGCTAATGAGCTCCTGCAACTCTTTTTTTACGAAATGACCCCCGCCCTCAGGTATGTCGTTACTTTTAACGTTTTCTGTTGTGCTGACTGCATATTAAATCACATTAAAATGGGGTAAAAAAGCTATATAAAAGAAACAAAGAAAAATGAGAACATACTCAGAGTATCGGAAAAGGGCACATTTATACATCCCCTAGGGGTGCTGGAAAATGCCTTCAAGGCACAGCAGCTGTATGGTGACCCTGGAGGGTTTTCAAGGCAAGAGTCGTTCAGAGGTGGTTTGCCATTGCCATTGAGCTGCGGTGGCTCAAGTGGTTAAGACGCTGAACTGCAGGCTGTGGAATGTCAGTAGTTCAGCAGTTCGAGACCCAAGTGTGCCGCATGACGGAGTTGAGCTCCCATCTCTAGTTCCAGCTCCTGCCAACCTAGCAGTTCGAAAGCAAGACATTGCAAGTAGATAAATAGGTACCCCTTCGGTGGGAAGGTAACAGCGTTTCGTGCGCCTTGGTGTTTAGTCATGCCGGCCACATGACCACGGAAAACGTCTTTGGACAGCGCTGGCTCTTCGGCTTTGAAACGGAGATGAGCACCGCAACCCTAGAGTCGGACTCGACTGGTTTTCGAGCAAGGGAACCTTTACCTTTACCTTTTTTTACTTTTACCTAGAGATCTTGGACGTCCCCGGTGGTCTACTACCCAAGTACTAACCTGGGCTGATCCTGCTTAGCTTCTGGGATCTGACAAGATTGAGGCTAGCCTGGGCCATTGAGGACAGGGCTGTATATCCCTAGGAGAGGCCTTTCAGTGCCACAGGGCTGCTACCAGGCCAAATCAAACAACAGGGATCTAGATGGTCCATTGGTCTGACTTGGGATAGCTTCATACGTTCACGTGCAGAACCACACCAAGGAAGTAAACAAATGTTTTACAATAAGTAATGCCAAAACAAGTCTGTTTAAAACAGAACAGCCAAAGTGCACATTAAAAATCTCAAACAGATCCTGCAGCTGAATGCTTTAATCATGAGTGAATATTACGATGCATTGAATTCAAAATGTATTTTTTACGGTTTTACTGTGATACTGACTTGTGGCCCTGAGAAATAAAGTCCTTACATTAGATTTATACTTACTTGCACTCATCAAATATAACTGAAGCAGAACTCCGGTTAAAAGAGTCATAACGGCATCGCTTCCTAGAAAGGACCTGTGTAGGATTCTTCACAAGAAAAAATACACAGGATGATTATGTGTGTGTTTTTTTTTCTTCTGCAATTGTAATCCTATGATACTTACTGAGCAGAGCTCTATATTTTTAAATTAAAACAACAACAACAACCAAGGATTTCCTGATACTCTTGCAACTTAATTTAATATATAAACACAAGAGTATGCTGCAAACATGAGAGAAAGTCTCAGAGAGAGAGAGAAATATCAGGGTTCAACCTAAACAGTCTGCCACTAGAGGTTACACAGGCAAGACTTTCCAGTCATAACTTGCAGCTACTTTAGTGAAGGATTTTCCAGAGAGCCTTGCCCAGCTGGGGAAATTTGTGGAAAGAACTGTATGGTTTCTAGTATAAATTTTTCTTTCTTTCTTTCTTTCTTTCTTTCTTTCTTTCTTTCTTTCTTTCTTTCTTTCTTTCTTTCTTTCTTTCTTTCTTTCTCTTCCTCTCTGTACAAGAATGTTTGGTTTTCTAAGACTTTTGCTAAAGGAAAAGATATTTAATTTTTTTCTGCAATATCACACAATGTCATTTTATCTTATTTTGAGCTGAAGGCAGGGCTTCATAAACCATAAGATTGTTTTAGAATAAAATCCACACCGGATTTGACAAAGTTTATCACTGTTGTGTCTGCTGACCGCCACCAGGGGCCAGCGAACACTCCAGAGCTTGACTCTGGAGTAACAATGGGGACTAGGCTCCTGGTCTCTCCACTGGGGGACCAATGGGACCGTGGCGGGAGATTTAAACCCTCCAACAGGACCTAGGGGTGTGTCCCCAGGTATGTATACAGTTGGCCTGCCGGCCGTTTGTCTTTGTTGTGTTGTGTACCAGTAAACCATGCTGATCACTACATCAGTCTCGGTGGTTTCTTCATGCGTCTAACCCACTACACTTCAATCACCTTTTGCATGACTTATAATTAGTTTAGTTTTAAACATTTTTTAAAAATTTTTTTAACATTTTAATGGTTTTAAGGTTATATATCTAAATATATATCTTTGGACTGAAAGTTAATCTGTTTGTATTTAATGAATATGTATTATTTTGACAAATGGTCTTTGACCGTAAATAAATATAATTCATTCATTCAATGTGACAAAGTTGGATAAAGCTATGTCAAACCTGGACAGCATAATAAAAAGTAGAGACATCACCCTGCCAACAAAAGGCTGTATGGCCAAAGCAATGCTATTCCCAGTAGTCATGTATGGCTGCGAGAGTTGGACTATAAGGAAGGCCAAGCGCCAAAGAATAGATGCTTTCAAATTAGGTTGCTGGAGAAGACTTGAGAGTCCCTTGGACTGCAAGGAGATCAAATCAGGCAATCCTAAAGGAAATCAACCCTGACTGTTCCCTGGAAGGCCAGATACTGAAGCTGAAGCTCAAGTACTTTGGCCACCAAATGAGAAGGGAGCACTCACTGGAGAAGACCCTGAGGCTGGGAAAGATTGAAGGTCAAAGAAGACGGGGACGGCAAAGGATGAGATGGTTAGACAGTGTCATAGATGCAACAAACATGAAATTGAGCAAACTCCAGAGGACGACGGAAGACAGGAGGGCCTGGCATGATGTGGTCCATGGGGTTGCGAAGACTTGGACTCGACCGTGCAACTGAACAACAACAACATCAAACTCAATGACTTCTTCCATTTTATCATCACAGCAACCTTGTTCGGTAGGTTAGGCTGAGGGAAAGCACGACTCACCCACAGCGGGCTTTATGGTTATGAATCAAGTTGGCTAATACACAAACCACCACACTGCACTGACAATCATCTAGCTAAACTAAACAATGCATAAGGACATGAAAAAAATCACTCTTATTAATATAAACTCTATTTTTTAAATAAAAGTAGAATTCAATAAACGTAGGGGTTTTTTTCCTGAGCTGTAATTTTATTCCCTGCACTTAAAATGGGATTGATCTAATCTAATTGCCATTTCAATCAATCAATAAACCTTTAATGGCATATACAACATTAAAAATCAAAGACAGAAAATGACACAATCAACTAAAAGTCTAGGTTAGTTATAAAATCATGAAACGGACTTTCCCAAATTTTTCACTCTCATCACGTCAACTAAAAAATTGGCCACTGCCACAGTAATCTCTGCTGTTACATCGTTCAATAGACATTGGCATTTTATTTCATTGGAAAGGTGATGTTTACCATGCAACCAAGTGTTTAACCATTGTTCCCTAGCAGATGCATGCCACGTGGCATGCATCTGCGTGGCTAATTGCCATTTTATCATGCTCTCTTCCAATGGGAATGTGTGTGTGTGTGTGTGTACATATATAATGCCTGTGTGAAATGTCCTATTCTTTTGTGAAAAACATATGCAGTGTGTGAATGTCCATATGCGCTATTTGTTTTACTTGAGCATCCTTTGAAGTCAGCTACGTGTGTCACCCGTTGATCTCCTCGGGTTCTTTCATTAAAAGGGTTGTCTATTTATTCAACGTGGACTGGGTGTGGGACCCAGGTCCATTCCTGTGGCAATACATCAAGCTGCCTAATCCAAGTGGGAGCTGGTTTGCATCCTATGGGGGCCTCTGACAGACCTGGGAAGCTATCCAACTCTTGTCTCTATGCTTCCCTGCTCCTCGCCAGCCCCAACAAAACATGAACCAAAAGAGCTGCACATACACAAGATGGTCAACACCCACCATGTTGTTGTTGTTCAGTCGCACAGTCGAGTCCGACTCTTCGCGATTCATGGACTAGATCCCGCCAGGCCTTCCTGTTTTCCGCTGTCCTCTGAAGTTTGCTCAGCTTCATGTTCGTTGCATCGATGACACTGTCTAATCATCTCATCCTTTGCCGTCCCCGTCTTCTTTGACCTTCAATCTTTCCCAGCATCAGGGTCTTCTCCGGGGAGGGCTCCCTTCTCATTGGGTGGCCAAAGTATTTGAGCTTCAGTTTCATTATCTGGCCTTCCAGGGAACAGTCAGGGTTGATTTCTTTTAGGATTGACTGATTTGATCTTCTTGCAGTCCAAGGGACTCTCAAGAGTCTTCTCCAGCACCATAGTTCAAAAGAATCTATTCTTCGGCGCTCGGCCTTCCTTATAGTCCAACTCTCGCAGCCATAGGTCCTCCAAAAAGATTCCTCCTTCTTCTATCATCACCACTGGATCCAACCCGAACATGACTAGTCTGGCGATGCAGACCTCCTGAATGATTCATACCCCCTGGAATCTTGTCCTCGATTTCCCTGCCCCCTTCACATTCCCTACCCCCTGCCAGTGTTCTATAGTTGTGTTGATCTCACAGGGCTGGTGGTCACTTTTGGGATTTTGGGAACAGGGATGAGGTGCCATTATGATATGGTGCGAATGAGTGCCATCAAATCCAGAGATCTCCACGGTGGCATCATGGTGCCCACCAACGGATTTCCCGATGCTCATTTGCTTCTTCCCCAAAGATGGGCCAATACTCTATTTAGGACGACTTTGTACAGATTCCAGTGGAGCAGGGTAAAGCAAATGCTTAATTCTCTTGCTGAAATTGGCGTGACATGATTATGCTTCACTTCGGCTGAGTTTTTTTTAAAAAAACAATCCTGCTAACAATTTTATCTTCTGTTAGAATTCTCTGATGTTCCCAAGGAAGACAAAATAACACACATTCTTAGAGGGGGGGGGGGAACCAAAATCTTTTCATATCTAAGAGGCATCATATTAATATTTAATCACAGCATTCCCTGCAGTGTTTTGTCATAAATACATCATGAAGTCTGAACACTAAAAAAGTTTGTTATTTCAAACACTGATCCAAAGAAACTATTATTATATTGGCTTAAGCGAAGCAGAAGGAAGAGCTATCCAGTGGGGGGGGGGGGGGAAAAGAATTAAGCATTGGGGGGGGGGGAGGAAAAGAATTAAGCGCTGTTGGAATCCTTTGGCAAGATAAGAGAATGCATCCCACATGTCCATCTGGATTGCAAGGACACATTTTTTAAAAACACAGAACCATATGACCTAATTTTTTAAAAAAATCAGTGTCAACATGGACTTCCATAATGCAAGGAGTAGAAAGAATTTTATTTATTTAGATAATTATACCCCAGTTTTTCCCTCAATGGGAACCCACACAGTTTACATCACTGTCCTCGATTCTGTTTTATCCTCTACTCACTACATGACATTGAGCAGCAGTCCACATTCTACAGAACTTTTCCTGAAGCGTAATGAGATGAGCACTGCCCCCTAGCTTTTGAGCAAGCGAAACCTTTTATAATGGTCATAAGAACATAAGCTCGCTTCCTGGCCAGGCTGCCTCAATCATATACAGGAGACAAAGGGAAGCCTTTCTTTCCTTACACTGGCTGGGCTTCCCTCCTGAACGGAGGGAACGAGGGAGAGCTTGATTTGCTGGGGTGCCCCAATCGCACAGCAGAAATACCAGGCACCTTTAAGACCAACAAAGTTTTGTTCAAGGTATGAGCTTTTGTGTGCCTTGCTACAGGGTGTGTGTATTCTGTTGGGCTCCTTATGCTGTGTGTGTGTGTGTGTGTGTGTGTGTGTATTTTGGGACTCCTTTTGCCAGGGCTCTCCTGGGTGAAGCTGGGTTCCCTCCCCTTTTCACTGTGTTCATGCCCTCATGACCTAGTCTTTCTCAGTAAGAAAGCAATGTGAACCATTTTAGAGGAGGAATAACAATAAGCCAATGAAGAAGAAGAGAAGAGATTGGATTTATACAGTGAAGCGGATTAGGCTGAGAGTGTGTCCAGACCAAGTTCACCCAGCACATTTCCTTTGTAGGAAGTTGTAGTTATTTCTCTGGGGAAGACTATAGTTTTGTAGACAAACAAACAGCCCCTGGGTCCAAGGCTCAGAACACTGAGCATGAGATTTCTATAATGAATGTCAATAAATCAAAAGCAGGTTTGCAGGTTACAGACACACACCTGAGCAGCATACTCAAGATCACTACAGCACAGACATTTTAATGCAATAATTCAGAGCAAGTGGTGTCAGTTATCAGACTACTAAATAGACAAAATATTGCAAGAGTGCTAGTGTTTTAAGCATGTTTTATTTAAAGTTTAAAAAATCTTTAATTGTGTTTGTGTCCATTATAAGGTTTATATATCCGCTACCTGGCATTACAATTTATGACACATATGGCCTGGCCCTCATAACAAATGAGTTTGACACCCCTGCTCTAAAGTTTGCACTGCCTTCAGGTTAGTGTCAGGGCTTTGAGCATCTTATGCCTTGCGCAGATTGGAGATGGTGGGGAAGTTTTCATTTAGCCATTGATAAAACACCAAAACAGAGGGAAGGCAACATAGCGTAGCCCAATCTCGTCAAATCTTGGAAGCTAAGCAGGGTTGGTGCTTGGGTGGGAGACCACCAAGGAAGACTCTGCAGAAGAAGGCAGCAGCAAACCTCCTCTGCTTCTCACTTGCCTTGAAAGCCCCTTTGTTGGGGTCACCATAAGTTGGCTGTGACTTGATGGCCCCCTTACACACACAAAATGCTGTAAGGAGCAAGTTTTAGAGTTCAGCTGAACTCCTAATCGTGCTGGATGTTTAATCCAAAATGGGGGGGGGGGAGTTGTATAAAGACACGAGGCCCTTCCATCGTACATCGTTTTCCTTTCCCTTCCAATTTCCCTTCCAGCCAGTTTGGTATGGGAGCCAGTTTGGTGTAGTGGTTAAGTGAGCGGACTCTAATCTGGGAGAACCAGGTTTGATTCCCACTCCTCCACTTGCAGCTGCTGGATGACCTTGGGCCAGCCATAGTTCTGTCAAGTTGTTCTTGAAAGAGCACTTTCTGTCAGAGTTCTCCCAGCCCCAACTACCCTACAGGATGTCTGTTGTGGGGAGGGGAAGGGAAAGGAGTTCATAAGATGCTCTGAGACTTTGAGTGAAGGGCGGGGTATAAATCCAATCTCTTCTCTCTTCTTCCCCCATTTTTTTTAAAAATGAACATTCCGCTTCCAAGCCCAAGAGCCAGCGCTGTCCGAAGACATTTCCGTGGTCATGTGGCCAGCAGGACTAAATGCCAAGGCGCATGGAATGCTGTTACCTTCCCACCAAAGCGGTACCTATTTATCTACTTGCAATTTCTTGCTTTTGAACTGCTAGATTGGCAGGAGCTGGAGCCAGAGATGGGAGCTCACTCCATCACGTGGTGCTAGGGTCTTGAACTGCCGAACTACAGATCTTCCAGTCTGCAGCTCAACGTCTTAACCTCTGGGCCACTGTGGCCCCTTAGAGTAGACTAAATCTTTTCTAGACTTGACTGAAACAAGCGTCGATCAACATTACTACCTTTAATGCTAGGCCAAAATTGTGCTTTAAGTATTCTGGAACGGATTAAACGTGGTGTTCATGTGGGGAATCGTGGTTAAAGTTGGGTGCAAACGTCACGCCTCTCTGCCACAGAGAAGAATGGAAGATACTCTCGGTCACAGAATCTTAGGTATTTCTGGTGCCAGTATGAGCCCACAGAGAATGCCCACACTGCACGGTGCAGACAGCTGAAATGCCTTTTGTGTAGTTGGTGTTATTGCGGGATTCTTCTTTTCCTTGTGACTTTCACACAGCAAAGAATATGGGGGGGGGGCGTTTAGTTATTTTGAGCTTGTTATTTCCTTGACCTCAAGAACGGCCTGCTGTTGTTTGTTGATCTCATTTCTATAGTGACACTGGCAGTTTGTGCTGCTTTTTGTATTCGGGCCCCTGAATTCCAGAAATAGCTAGCCAGAGCAAAGTGTTTATAGCGGGTGGCTCTAGACATGAGTCATAACCATGGTGGCTGCAGGAGCCGCGTCAACATGGCACTGACTGTACTTCAGGGTTTATCTTCGCATTTTCACTGGGAGCCAGAAGCTGACATGGTTCCTCAGGCACGGGGACTTATCTGTACTCTGAAGGGGGGTGGATTAAGAAGGGGTTGAAAAGGGGAACCAGGACCGGGCAGGAGGGTGCGTGTAGACTTGGGGGCGGAAGCAAGGCCAAATATATCCAAACAGTGTATGGAGCGGGGCCTCAGCTGAGAAGATGTTATCCTTCTCTGTGCCGATCTTATCTTTCGGCCTCTGCTTTAATGCTTTAGGCGGTACAAATGTGCTGACTGCCGTGCCTGCTGTGTACCAAAGCAGATCCCATCTCAGACTGTTGAGAAATAGGTTCAGGGAAAACTTTCTCTCAGCCATCTTCTTACCACAGACAGTGCTGTCTGTGTATGAAAAACAGGGTACTAGTACAAAGAAGGGCCCATGATCCACACACACACACACTCTCTCTGACACTGTGGATCCTAAGTTCGAAATAGCTTTGTTTACCAGACTTGGAGTCAAATGAGTAATTTTCCTGCCTGCCTTAACCTAGAGGAGCTGTGTGACGGCTATTATTTCGCCTTCGTGGTGCTGCTGGAGGTCAGATACGCCTCAGAGGCAGGGGAAGAATGTTGTGTGGGTGGACATGAAACTTTCAACCAACAAGCAAGTTATTGCTCAAAGCCTCAAGCTTATGGGTCAGCTTTAGGCGATGTCTCTTGGCCATAAAGATGGGTGTTTGCATTAGGATTTTCTTATTCAGGCCATGGCTAGAGGTGAAGGATAAAGATGAGGCAAGATCATTAATCATTATCGCACTACATTGTGTGTAGAATAGCCAGGAGATCCTAAGATTGTCTGGCAGCCAGAAGTTCTAGCTCTTTTTTTGGAGTTATGCACCACTAGGTAGCGAGCCTAAGATTGTCTGGCAGCCAGAAGTTCTAGCTCTTTTTTTGGAGTTATGCACCACTAGGTAGCGAGCCTAAGATTGTCTGGCAGCCAGAAGTTCTAGCTCTTTTTTTGGAGTTATGCACCACTAGGTAGCGAGCCAGACTTGTTTTTTAAGGCAAGAGATGTTTCAGAGGTGGTCTGCCATTGCCTGCCTCTGCATTGCGGCCCTGGTATTCCTTGGAGGTCACCCTTCCATATACTAGCCAAGGCTAACCTGCTTAGTTTCCGGGCTATCTAGGTCAGGGCAATGAGGCAAGAAAGTTTACTCAGTCCTGATCCAACATTGGCTTCTCTTATGCTCTTATGTGTTCAGTTTCGTTTAACACACACACACACAAAACTGTTTGCACTTTCTTTCTGAATATGTTTTTCTCTGACATAAGAGAAAACGGGAACTTTCAAGCACGTTCCTTTGGGCCAAACCCTCATTCGGTTCTTACTCCCCTTAGTCAAGGGATGTCAGTGAGCTGTCAGTGATGAGCCCTGCTTGCAGGGTAGGGCAGGATACAAACAGCAATAAATAAATAAAATGTGCAAAAGTCAGAAAAGGGATCTACATTATGGTCTTGAAAGGTGGCTCAAATGTGTAAGGGCTCAGGAATTAAACAGGTGCATTGATGACAGAGAATTCCTTTATTCAGGATTCCAGCCTCAATCCAGGATTTGCCGGTTGGCTTGCAAATCTTCTTGGCGACCATCACGGCAAACCCTGATGTTGCCCACGAGCCTCTGAAAAGCCGGCTGAAGAAGAAAGACAGCAGGATGGGGCAACAACCAGAAGGGACAGTATAATGGGAGAGAGAGCACTCCAGGATTTGCCCCAAACTCTATGGTTTAACCACAGACATTTTTGCAAATCCTAGAAGCCCCCTTCCCCCAAGTCATGGTATCACTTCTGGGTTTTGCTGAAATCTGATCTGCACTGCCATGATGCTGGTGTGCCTGCCTGTATCCGCTCCCCAAATGCTCCCGGGGTTCCACACTACAGCCTGGAACTCCTATTTGCAGGTGGTTAATTTAACCGCTTGATTTGTGAAGTTCCTTTTGAAGTCCTGAAACCTGCACTGGCAGGCCTTGCTAGACACTAGTAACCACTACTCTAAAGGTGAACGACCTCGGGCTCCCTTGGGATGTACTTTTTAAACTCAAAATACTTCCCTGTTTACTTTCTGTTTCTGTTGATTTGGCCACAGAAAACAGGCACGTAACTTCGTACCACTTGTTCAAAGGGTCTGTACTTCTTTTTCCCCAGAAGGGCATGTGGTTTGCTGCAAGTTGCTGGTTGTGTTGAGGGTCACTGGTTCCTGTAATGTTGCATATGCCACAATTACAGCATGTTGCCTCCAAGGCTCCCTCTAAGCTGTGGAGTCCTGTGAGCAAAAATTCTACTTGGTGAGCTCCTGGCATTAAAGTTGTGAGTGAGCGATTTGGCTGCTGCATGAATTAGTGTGCTCTGGAGCCATCCTTCCTGAGCTAAGACAAAAATCTGTGAGCCGGAGGCTAAAAAACTGTGAGCTAGCTCACGCTAACTCAGCTTAGAGGGAACACTGGTTGCATCTATGGTGGCAGCGTGGTATCGAGAGCAGAGTGTTAGACTAGGATTTGGGAGGCCTGGGTTGAAGTCCTCACTCAGGCATGAAGCTCACTCTTTCTCAGCCTAAACAACCTCACAGGGTTGTTGTAATCCCCAATTGACAAGGGAAAGAACTATGAGAAGAAGAAGAGGAGGAGGAGGAGGAAGAGGAAGAAGAGGAGGAGGAGGAGGTTAGATTTATACCATGCCCTTCACTTCCCAAAGGAGTCTCAGAGTGGTTTACAATCCCTTTCCCTTCCTCTCCCCTCAACAGACACCCTGTGAGGTAGGTGGGGTTGAGAGAGCTCTCCCGAGAGCTCTGAAAGAATTTATGACTGACTCAAGGTCGCACCAGCAGCTGCATGTGGAGGAGTGGGGAATCAAACTTGGTTCTCCCAGATTAGAGTCCGCGCTCCTAACCAATCTGAGCTCTTTCGGGGCAGACGGATAGACAGATCTCAGTAAGAGGACCATTCCACTCTATGGACATCACTGAAATGTGGTGGCCATTTTGTGGAGATGTGATGAATTCCCTGTGAATTGACTCGTCAGCTGTGGTGACTGGCCTTGTGGAGGCTTCAGCACTTTGTCGACACATGTCAAGCTGAGGCTCAAAAACGTCATGGAAAATCAGTCAGAGGAGTCCAGAGGGTGGACTTGCAGGAACAATCTGTGAAAACTCATGGTAGTTGCATCATCTCAAAATATCCTAGGGATTGGCCACTACCATTAAATTATTAGTACTCAGGGCCAAACAAGATGGTGCAAAATATGTGATAAGACTGCCAATACTTTTTTTGCTATTAAAAATTCAGAGCCATAATTCAGAAACGGGATGTGGAGTGTGTGGGTGGCAGGAGCCCTTGAATTGCCCGCCCCAACCGCAAATGTCCCTTTCCAGACCTAAAGGCTGTCGCTATGGCGCCTGTATGCTTCTTTCTTATAACCAGGGGTCATTTAGTAGAGAAAGAGGTGCAGGAGCTCATTAGCATAACGTATTTGCATATGCCACACCCCCTGCCATCACCGGAAGTGTGTCAAAAGGCAACACCCACCGCTCAGGCTCCACTGGACTGTTTTGGATTGCTAGCTATGAGGGGGACGGGACGTGCAGAGCTTGTACCTGAATAAAACTTGGTCTTAAAGGTGCCACTGGACTGTTTTGGACCAGGGGGCACGCTGCAGCTTACCTGGCTGCTTCTTGCTCTGACTGAGGGCTGCTGGGAGCAGGGGGTGGGGCTTGTTGCATGTGCCCGCCCCCTGGGCTCTTTACTGCCGGAGCTCCGCTCCTGTGTGCTCCTGCTGGAAATGACCCCTGCTTATAACATTTTATTCCATCCTTCCACCCTGTACATAGGTTGCCTCTCCTCTTAGTGTGATACTGTTCAGAGCCAAATTGGCTGTAAGAGCAGTATCGTTAAAGTAAAAGGTTGCCTCTCCTCCATTTTATCCTCACAACTCGCCTGCGAGGTGGGTTAGGCTGAGAGTGTCTGGTCCAAGATCAACTGGCAAGCATCAATGGCTGAGCAGGGATGGGGACCCAGCTCTCTGCGGGCCTAATCCAAAATCCCAACCACTATACAAGGAAGGCTCCCTCTCTGTTTCAGTGGTTCATTTATTAGATTAAGAAGGCTTTCTGAGCTCAGGCAAACAGCATGGGGAGAGGGGAAGAGAAGAAGAAGAGATTGGATTTATACCCCCGCCCTTCACTACCCAAAGGTGTCTCAGAGCGGCTTACAAACGCCTTTCCCTTCCCCTCCCCACAACAGGCACCCTGTGAGGTAGGTGGGGCTGAGAGAGCTCTTGACAGAAACTGCTCTTTTTCAAGAACAGCTCTTATCAGAGCTACGGCTTGCCCAAGGTCATCCAACAGCTGCAAGTGGAGGAGTGGGGAATCAAACCCGGTTCTCCCAGATTCGAGTCTGCCACTCTTAACCACTACACCAAACTGGCTCTCAAGAAGACAAGTCAAGCTTAGACCAACAGATGAAAATATTATGTGTGTGTGTATGTGTGTGTCACCTGCAGAAGTCATCCTGAACGTTTGGAAGCAAAATATTTGAGAAATCCTTGTTGCCATAACTTCTATTAAATGTAATGCTATACACACGCACCCCCCCAGTAAGGCGCTATATATATATGCGCTATATATATATGCACTATATATATATATATATAATGCTTTTATATAGATATAGATGTAATGCTATACATTACAATACATTACACAACAGACACCCTGTGAGGTAGGTGGAGCTGAGAAAGCTCTGACAGAAACTGCTCTTTTTTAAGAACAGCTGTGCCAGAACTACGGCTTGCCCAAGGTCATCCAGCCAGGTGCAAGTGGAGGAGTGGGGAATCAAACCCGGCTCTCCCAGATTAGAGTCCACACACTTAACCACTACACCAAACTGGCTCTCCCCTTCCTCTTCCCCCTTCTTCTACACCCAATCACGATCTCGTTTGACCCTTATTTCGATGTCAAATGTGGTTTATTTTCTTTGCAATGCCCCCCTTTGGGGGCAGCACACGAGGCTCTTCAGAGGCCAGAGTAGCTCGGTCCACAGAACTACCAAGGCATTCAAAAACTATGATTTGAAGTCCCACGTGAGCCACTGGGAAGAGGCCCACAGATCATTGGGGGAGTGCAAGAATGCATAAGGCCTGCATTATATCCATGGCACTTCCAGTTAAAGGGTCTCAGGTTGCCTGGAAAGATCTCAAGGCCTCTACCTGAGACTGCAGCAAGCTTCATTATGTCAGATTAGACAATACAAAGCAAGAGAGACAAATGTCTCACCGTGCAAGGCCATGTTCTATGTTTATCATGGGAGCAATGTACCCAAAACCTCTACTGCAAATTTAAAACTCGTCTTCTGCTCAGGTGTAACGCAAAACCTGTTTTTAATTCATTTGCAGCCATTTGGGTGCTCTCAACGGGAAGACACCCGAAATACAAATCAGCAGGAGCCCAGTGGCACCCTGAACACTAAGAATGTTTTATTCTAGCATAAGCTTTTGTGGATGAGAATCCCCTTTTTCAGATGCAATGAGCGGACAGGTCTTTGCAAGACAGAAAGGGCTGAAAGGGAAAGAAAACAAAAGACCCACCTCCCCTTTTGGTTTCCTCATACAGTTCTAGAGTGCCACAGGGCAGCTCGCTTGAATAATAACCTGCTCAGCAAGATAAGATATGCAGACTACTTAACTGTGGTTATCGGTAAATGAATGCAACCCACATCAAATAAAAGAAGAACCTTGGCTTCTTATCCTGACCAGCATCCCTCATGCTTGTTCTCCTTCTGTATAACGTAATATGTCCATTTTTGTTCCTTCCCGACCTAAATTCCACATTTGTTGAGGGAAGAAAGCGGCTGAGGTTGTAGTTCCCGGTGGGTAGCCATGTTAGTCTGTAGTAGCAGAAAAAAATTCAAGTCCAGTACCACCTTAAAGACCAATAAAAAGTTTCAGGGTATACACCTTTGTGAGTTAAACCTCACTAAGGGGGGGGGGGAGGTTGTGCTTCTGTGGACAGAGCCTCTGTCTTTCATACAGAAGGTCCCAGGTTCAATTCCCAACATCTCCAGAAACAGGCAGTAAAGGTAATGGTAAAGGTTCCCTTGACTCTAGGGTTGCGGTGCTCATCTCCGTTTCCAAGCCGAAGAGCCAGCGCTGTCCGAAGACATTTCCGTGGTCATGTGGCCGGCATGACTAAACACCGAGGCGCACGGAACGCTGTTACCTCCCCACCGAAGTGGTACCTATTTATCTACTTGCTATGTCTTGCTTTCGAACTGCTAGGTTGGCAGGAGCTGGAACTAGAGACGGAAGCTCACTCCGTCATGCGGGGTCTCGAACTGCTGAACTACCGACCTTCCACGGCCTGCAGTTCATCGTCTTAACCCCTTGAGCCACCGCAGCTCCATGATGATGTGAAATACCTCTACCTTAGAGCCGCTATCAGTCTGAGCAGACAATACTGACCCTTCAGAGAACAGGGGTCAGATTCAGTACAAGACAACTTCATGTGTTTATCAGATAACAAAACCCCTCGTTATTTTTGTATCTGAAAAAGTGACCTCTAAATTCATAAAAGCTTACACTCTGGAAACTTCTGTTGGCCTTTAAGCTGCTGCTGGAGTTGAATTTTCTTCAACTGAGATTGTGCTGGTACACATCCACTCTAAGGGTGTGGTCAGACGGGCCGTTTAGTCCGCTTTCGGCCCGCCTCAGAAACGGATTTTATCTGCGCGATCACACAGTCAACATCTGCCTCCCGTCCCCAGCCGTCGCTTTCCGGCTCAAAACTGCTTTAACCTGGAGTATTTTGATACCAGGTCCCCAAGTAGTGTTTTCCCGATTCTCCGGTTCCGGCCGCATTTTTCCCCTGTGTGATCGCGCCTCCGGTGTCGATCCACTTCCAGTTTAAACCCCCTCCCCGCTCGAAAGCTGCCCGAGGCTTCTGCTTTTCGCCCATTTTTTTTCAAGCGTTGCCGGTGTGCGCATAGGCGGAGGTCCGCCACCGCGTTATTAAAAACAATGTTTAAACAGTGCCTAGTTTTAGCTTTTAGACGAGTTCGGGATCTCACGGAGGCCATTTTCGGGGTAAACATTTAAAGGGAAGTGTTACAGCAGTCAGGTTGAAGTGGAAATCGCTGTTCTGCGCACACACGAAAATTTTAGTTCTACAGATGGCTGCCTGTGCGCATGCCCAAACTGAGAGAGAGAAAAACAACAGTGAAGCATGCTCCCACGTGTGGACAGCGGGGAGCAATGTGGCCACGCAGCGATCCGGAGCAAGAAGGTGAGTGTGATCGTGATTCTCCTGGTTAAAAAAGACTGCAACAGGGCCAGAGCAGTTTAAACAGCTCCCAGCACACGCCGTCTGACCGCCCCCTAAGAGTGCCACCTAAACAGAGTTATCCCCTTCTAAGTCCATTGAAATCAATGTGATTAGAAGGGTGTAACTCTGCTGAGAATTGTACTAGTATGTTTGGATCTTCTGAAAACACTGTTAAGGATCAAGTAAGATGTCACAAGCAGACCAAACTCTCTTTGTGCTTTATTATCGGGTCTGTACATCCCCTTCCCCCTCCACCGGAAAGACTGGGCTGAGACAGAAATCTTCCATTAAAGGACACACTATGTTTTTTGATGAGCTAGGTCCAGGTTGGATAACTGTGCATATGCAATTCCAAAGATGGGGAAATTACTCCTCTCCTAGCTGTTTCAGCTTGGGAAAATAGCATGGTGGGGAAGGCGGGAGCTCAACCAAGGTCCTGGGGACTTAAAAATGCCTTTTCCCACACCTGCTGTGTGATTGTGGGCAAAGTGAGATGGGAACCCAGTCCCAACTCATCAAAAAACGTAATGGGTCGTTTGGCCCTAATTCCAATCGGTGGTTGCCTCAGAAACGAGAATCTGCTTCTTTCACGGTCACCAAGGTTCTTAACCATGGTTTGCTAACCACTTGGTTTCAGCATCTTCACTTCATTTTCTTTGCTTTGTTTTATTTTTGTGCATTGCCAATGAGAGTTAATTCACTTGGGTCATCTTTGTTGTCGGTGATTACAACCTGTCTGTTTCCTTTTACAGCCCAGGGCTCTTTTTGTAGAAAAAGCCCAGCAAGAACTCATTAGCATAATAGGCCACACCCAACAGCAAAACCTATTAGCATATTAGGCCACACCCCGACAGCACCGCTCATTAGCACATTAGGCCACACCCCCATGTTACCAGGTGTGGTCATCCAGCCACACCCACTTTTCCCTTCTTATTCTGTTTACCTTGTTTGTTGTCAAAACCCAGGGCTTTTTTTGTAGCAGGAACTCCTTTGCATGTTAGCCAACCCTAATGAGTTTCTGCTATTGGGTGTGGCCTATTATGCTAATGAGTTCCTGCTGGGCGTGGCCAACTCAGGAGCCAGCCGGAACTCCTTTCCTGTGCGTTCCTGCCCAAAAAAAGCCCTGTTTTTACCCTATTTTACTCCATTTACACATCACTGATGCAAAACAGGCACTAGTTTTAATAATAACAATCTTATTTCATTAGTATTGTTTGAGGGGAGTGGAGAGGAAGACCACTGTAGTTCCACCCCAAGCAGAAGGACATGTCAGAAATTGAGGGTGTGATCACACTGGCGGCTTGGCGCAATATGGCACGGACTGTAATTGTGATGGTTTAAAACGTTGTGGGGCATATCATCCAGACAGCACACCCTGCTACGGGTTACCCACACAGCCATCCCCTGGTCAAGCATCCACATTACTGCAGTGCCCCAGCCACAGAGCGTGATGCCTGGTCATTTTCAACACGCAGATAAGCACATATGCGCACGTGCGCTCATAGGCAAAAACCAAACCCAGTGGCGGAAACGGATCTGCAGGTTCAGACCACCAATCCATTTTGCGCATGCTTCTCCACATTCAGACATCCAGCCCATGCACAATGAATGGGCAAGGAACTGAATACACCACTTATGACGTGGTGCCTTTTTCACCCGGCTCCAAGTCGTCCTACGACAGAGTGAGTATGCCTGGGAAACGCCTGACAGACGTGGCTGTGTGACTGCCCATCTGATCTGGAGGGGAGGGGTGGTTGTGTCAGGCCAAACTGCTCGTGTGACCACACCTTCAGACTGTTCTAGTGGAAACGGAGCAGCCACAGTATGTAGCAGCAGGGGTCATTTCGTAGAAAAAGAGGTGCAGGAGCTCATTAGCATAACTCATTTGCATAAGTTATTTGCATATGCCACACCCTCTGACATAATCAGAAGTGTGTCAGAAGGCAACAACCACCGCTCAGGCTCCACTGGACTATTTTGGATTGCTAACTATTGGGTTCCTGCCAACCTAGCAGTTCGAAAGCAAGAAATTGCAAGTAGATAAATAGGTACCACTTCGGTGGGAAGGTAACAGCGTTCCATGCGCCTCGGTGTTTAGTCATGCCGGCCACATGACCACGGAAACGTCTTCGGACAGCGCTGGCTCTTTGGCTTTGAAACGAAGATGAGCACCGCAACCCTAGAGTCGAACTCGACTGGCTTTTGAGCAAGGGAAACCTTTACCTTTACCTAGCTATTGGGTGGGGGAATGTGCAGATCTGTCCTGAATAAAACTTGGTTTTAAAGGTGCCACTGGACTGTTTTGGGCCGGGGGGCCAGGGGGGCTCTGCAATTTACCTGGCTGCTTGTTGCTCTGACTGAGGGCTGCTGGGAGTAGGGGGTGGGGCTTGTTGCGTGTGCCCGCCCCCTGGGCTCTTTACTGCCGGAGCTCCGCTCCTGTGCGCTCCTGCAGAAAATGACCCCTGCAGCATCCTTAATGATACAGGAACATCTGTTGTCCTACAAATGCCTTCCCATTTGCCCTAGTGACAATAATTAGAGCTAATGGGGTTGAGTCAAGATGGAATTTTCCAAAGGCAGAACAGAACGTTCCTGCCTCCCCCTACGGCAGCCCACTCATCTAAAAAGAAAAGTGGTTTATTTTAACTCTGGTTTGCTTGAGGAAACCCAGGATTCAGGTTGCAGAGGATCGTTCAAACCCTGGCTTGCCTGAACAAATGTTGGTTTCGTGGCCTCTGCTCTGCAGTGCCAGAGAAGCAGCCAGGACTAAGCAAGGTGTCTGCATTCACACACAACATGAAACCACAGTTGAGATGAATACACTAACTTCACAGTTTCAGATTCTGGTGTGACTGACTCCAACTAACCGGAGTAGAGGTGCCCACATTTAGACCATCTCAGATTTAGTTTAGTTAAACTATGGATTTGTACAATGTCCGAACCGAGGCTGTGTATGGCATACAGAGTAGGATCAACCCTTACTGCAAGGAGAGGGGAAGCCCATCTCTTTCTCACTGTCCTGTCAAGCGCGAGCTGTGGCTGAGCCAGCGCTTTCTAGGTATGAGCCAACGCACGGCCACTGAAGAAAGCTTAAATCATCTTTATTTAACTTCACACGCATTCAGAAGATCAATTACTCACATTCGACCAGATAGCTGGGTGGAAAGTTACATCTTGTGATCTAGGTCAGTTCTATAGCCGCGGTGAGAAAAGAGATGGGCTTCCCCTCTCCTTGCAGTAAGGGTTGATTGGCAAAGAAAACGGAAAAGAACAATAAAACTCCTATCTTTGCGCCTCTGAGCTCAGGAAATTACTCTTAATGAGCCAGTCAGAGGGAAGCTTCTGGGACCCCTAACGGTGGACTCCCAATTCCCAGGTGCAACAAGTCTTAAAGATACAGAGCAGTTTTACTAAACTACAGATAACGCTGACTGGGGCCAGCATAGGGGGAAAGGAACTATAAAATGAGGAGGACACTTTGTAAGTGAACTGGTCGTGAGTCCTTTTTAGGAGAAAGGTGGGATAACAGCATTTTAAACAAGTAAACATACGCTCACTGTAGGTTGGCTGTATCCACTGTGTGTGTGTGTGTGTCAATGGCTCACTTAAGTGCAGGAAATTTTATTAGGTCCCACGAACAGGCGGGAAACAGTGGGGAAGCAGGGATGTGGTGTAAAACGCTTCTCCACCTGGACACACATTACAGCTGCCTGTAGCGGGGCAGACCTGAGGCGATTCTGCATGGGCTTTTCCCTCCGTTTTAGCAAACCCACATTGGAACAGAGATTCCTCTCTGCATTGCATGCTGCTTTCACTTCCTTTGATCATCGGATTTTATGGCACCTTCTGCATTGCATGCCACTTTCACTTTCTTAATCATCGGGTTTCTATGGTACCTTCTGCATTATATTTATGGCCGTTTCATGGCTGTTCAGGGGTGACTCTGCAGTCAGTACGGGGGGGTTGCCCCCCCAGGGTATCTGAATGTGGTTTTGAGCTGCACCTTTCCCTCAGTGTCGAGAAAATGCGGAGCGAATGTCAGATGCAGAACCAGCCGTGGTTACAGCAGCCCCTGAAGCAAGGTTAGCCGAGGCCAACATTTGATAACTGGTTGTCACTCAGGAAGACAACTATTTTAAACTGTTTTGAAAATGCCATAAATGTGAGGAAATGTTCTCTCACTTTCTCTTTTACGATGCTTAAAAAAAAAAATTCTTCAGGCTACTGGGATGCAGCCAAAAAAGATCCTGAAAAAAGTTGTTACTTTTCCTGGTAGGGAGCTAGGATAGTGTAATATCTATGAAATGAATTCCCTGGAGGGAACTCAAATCTCACTTCTGCCATGAAAGGGAGGGTAGGTAACATGGTACACCCTGATCTTGTCAGGTCTCGGAAGCTAAGCAGGCTGGTACTTGGATGGGGGACAACCGAGGAAGGCTCTGCAGATGAAGGCCGTGGCAAACCACCTATGTTTCCCACTTGCCCCGAACACCCATTGCTGTAGTTGCCACAAGGAGACGAGAAGTAGAGATTGGGTTTATACCCTCTCTTCACCACCTGAAAAAGCCTCAGAGTGGTTTACAATCTCCTTTCCCTTCCCCTCCCCACAACAGACACCCTGTGAGGTAAGTGGGGCTGAGAGAGCTCATTCTAGAACGGCTCGTGAGAGAACAGCTCTGAAAGGACTTATGACTGAACCAAGGTCACCCAGCTGGCTGCATGTGGAGGAGTGGGGGAAATCAAACCTGGTTCTCCCAGATTAGAATCTGCAGGGCTCTTTTTGTAGAAAAAGCCCAGCAGGAACTCATTAGCATAATAGGCCATACCCAACAGCAGGAGCTCATTAGCATATTAGACCACACCCCGACAGCACCACTCATTTGCATATTAGGCCACACCCCCATGTTACCAGAAGTGTGCTCATCCAGCCACACCCACCTTTTGCTCGTTATTCTGTTTACCTTGTTTGTTTTCAAAACCCAGGGCTTTTTGCATGTTAGGCCACACACCCCTAATTGTAGCCAATCCTAATGAGTTTCTGCTGTTGGGTGTGGCCTATTATGCTAATGAGTTCCTGCTGGGTGTGGCCAACTTGGGAGCCAGCCGGAACTCCGTTACTGTGCGTTCCTGCCCAAAAATAGCCCTGAGAATCTGCGCTCCTAACCACCATGCCAAACTGGCTCTCAAACTGGTACTTGGATGGGAGGCCACCAAGGAAGGCTCTGCAGATGAAGGCAGTGGCAAACCACCTCGGTTTCCCACTTGCCCTGAACACCCATTGCTGTAGTTACCACAGGTCAGACGCCCCTCGATGACACTTACGTCCATATGTTTGCCATGCGCTCAGCAGGCGGCTTAGGTAAGCCTCTTTCTCTCAGTGCTCCCCTCCCCAATCAGCACAACTATAGTAATAATGGCCAACCTTGTAGGGCTGTTGTACTGAGATAACATATGTGAAGTATTTCGAACCCTGAACGTGTTTTAGGAACGCAAAGTATTATTTTGAAATAGACAACTGGTGACGTGGTTGGTATAACGTGCACACAGCAAAGTTCTGATGCACCTCTGTCGGAGGTACGGATAAAAGCAGAGGCGCTTTGAAGGGCTTTTATCAACAAGCTCCTGATAATACTTTTGTCCTCTTCGGGCCACCTCACGTTTCTTTCCGTTGAGTCACACTGGGAGTACTTTCTCTCCTCAACAGCAAGCCTTCACAGACGCAGCTATCAGAACGGTCAGGCCAGCCCTGGCCAACACAATTGCCGGAAGTTATTCCACAGCTCAGACAATTCCCCTTTCTATCTCTAGAAGAGCAAAAGGTCAAAAAACAGCAGGCTGCTACTTTGCCAGCAATAGCAACGCCGGGCAGTTAAGAGAGGGGCTGAGCAGGGAGAATAATCAGTAAGCGACCCCCCCACCCCGTATGCCCTACCATACCAGTTTTCTGCTCACTCTTGCTTTGCCACGCCTGGTTCCTGGCTTCCCTGCGGAAACAGGCCAGAACGGCTTTGGGCACTGTGTCACCCCTGGCAGAGGGCGGGGAGGGGGGCCCTTGGCAACCTTTATCCCCAGGAGAGCACAATGTATCAGCCCCGGTGCCCGAATGCAGACGATTCTATCTCTTGCACCGTTTCAAGACGGGGTGGCTGTTCTCTCGCCGCCTTCGGCAATGACAATCGGTGACCCAGAGAGTTGAAAAGGGTCCAACTGGACGTATCTGTTGATTCTGTTGTCTGCCTGGGACAGGAAAATGTGGTCGCTCGGTGTCCGGCCGGCCACAATGAATGCCTGGAGGAGGCTGTGTCCAGCTTGTTTACATCAAGTGGCGTAGCTCTGATCTTTCCAACAGGGTAGACAATGCCCGGCACTCGCATCGAACGGCAGTGTGCCCAAGCGACAGAGGTGAGCCCCTGCTGCGCTGGAAGAGCTGCTGGCGCCGGCAGTGAGGGAGAAGGTGGCAGGTATAGATAGGGGCTCTGGGGCAAGTGATGCTCTGTCTTCTTGGTGCTTGGGAGGGGGGGTCAACAGTGGGAGGGCTTCTAATGTCCTGGCCCCACTGGTGGACCTCCTGATGGCACCTGGCATTTTTGGCCACTGTGTGACACAGAGTGCTGGACTGGATGGGCCTTTGGCCTGATCCAGCATTGGCGTCTCTTATGTCCTTATGTTCTTAGGTGTGGCTTGCAGAGCTGTGCGGCCACTACCTGGGTCAGGGGTGAGCCCCCAAATCGCTAACACTGCCCACCCCCAATGTTCCCTCTAAGCTGAGTTAGTGTGAGCTAGCTCACAGTTCTTTAGCCTCCAGCTCACACAGTTTTGTCTTAGCTCAGGGAGGATGGCTCCAGAGCAAACTAATTTATGCAGCAGCCCAATCGCTTGCTCACCACTTTAATGCCAGTAGCTCACAGAGTAGAATTTTTGCTCACAGGACTCCACAGCTTAGAGGGAACATTGCCCACCCCACCCCTGTTTCTGGCCCAGGGCAACCGCCCTCTCCCCCCCCTCCCTCCCGCCTTTGTTTGCTAGTACCTCAAGTCCTTCACAGGGAGAAGCTGTGTGGTCAAAAAGGTTGGGGAATTTCAGACAGGCGATATCTCCCGGTAGGGAACCGGTTCTCAAACGGGTTCTGGTCTGTCATTTCAGACAGAACCCGTTTGAGAATCGGTTCCCTACCGGAATGTAACTGCAATTTCACACACAAAAGCTTCAGTCCCGTTTAGGAACCGGGACTGAAGCGTTTTACCTGTCAACCGCTTCTGAGTAGTCTCCAGTTCCCTCTCCCGGTTCGGATACGCTTGTTTCCCGCCTTTTTTTCGCCCGCGCGGGCGATCTCCGGCTGTTTTTTTTTTGAACATTCGATTTGTACCGTTATAGCGCTATAGCGCTATAACGGTATAACGGAATAGCATTATATCAGTCCCATTGGAATGCATGGAGTGTTTTGTTATACTGCTAAAGCGCTATAAAGCGAACTTTAAAAAAAAATTGACCGCCCGCACGGGAAGAAAACGGCAGGAAAACAAAGCGGTGCGTGTCTGAAATGCCAAACCGCTTCTGAATCGGCTGATTTCCAGTAGGGGCAAGCCATGTGTGAAATGGCCGCCCTGTACCGGTTCAACTCAAAACGGAAGAATACCGGCTTGAAACCGGGAGAAACTGGGTAATGTGAAATTCCCCGTTGTCTGCCCCTGCCCCACAGCATCCCCTGGGCTGCTTCCCCCACCAGTCTCCAACCCAGACTCTGTGACATCCTTGTTCCTGCTTTCCCCTTTGGACACAATGGGAAAACATTGCTGAGTTTGCTTAAATCTGCCTTGGTCTCCTGGTCCTCACCTCTGCCAAACGTAAGGGAAATATTACCTGTGGTGCATAAAAAGTTGCTGGAAGTTCCAGATGGGATGTCCCCCGTCTCAGACCTCCAGGCTGAGTGGTAGGGTTGCCAAACACACCCCCCCCCCGTTTGGCAGGGGTCCCCTGCTTTTGGGGGGCTTTG
>NW_015163709.1:76204-85910 GCF_001447785.1 Gekko japonicus | reverse complement strand
CGGGGGGGATCGCGGGGGATCGCAGTTCCCCCGGGTGAGGTACGGGGGCGGGGCACATGACGAAGCCCCGCCCCCTGCTTCCGGCCCTCATTCAGCCAGGAGGAGGCAGGAGAAGAGGGAGGGTAAGTTGCTTCCTCCCCGCCTCTCCCCACCCCTGCCTGCCTGGGGCCAGGGAGGGCCTTCGCGGGGCTTCCTTGCACTCCCGCCGGCCTTGCAGGTCCACCGCTCGGCCCCTCATGGGGCTCGGCAATGGAGCTACAAGGCCGGTGGCAGCGTCCGGGACTGTTGGGGGCGGGGTGTGTGGCCTTATGACACACTTCCAGTGATGTCAGGGGGTGTGGCCTTATGACACACTTCCGGTGATGTCAGGGGGTGTGGCATATGCTAATGAGATGCTAATGAGTTCCCCTAGCTCTTTTTCTACGAAACGACCCCTGGTGATCTATCCAATCTCTGCTCTTTCCTATCCAAAGTGTACGTCTCCAATAAAGAGAGGAGTATTTCTCTTCCAAACTTGCAACGTGGCTCTGTGTAGCTTTGTAAGCTGGCGAAGGGACGCTGCTGCGTTTGTAGCTTTATTTAAGCACTCTGCTAACTAATGGGGACTGGACTAACCACACCAGTTAACCGTCCTCAACAAAAGTCTGGGGCAGGACATCTATGAATACATGAAGCCGCCTTATACCGAGTCGGACCATTGGTCCATCACGCTCAGTAGTCATCCGTTCATTATTTATTTACAAGGATTTGTACCCCTGCCTCAAACACACACCTTCCCGCCCTCACGAGGGCCAACCCCCCAAAAAATAATCAATTAAAAAGAGTGAAAATACATACAAAACATTAAAAACGTAATTAAAACATTGGAGGGGGGGAATCACTGAGGGAACGCCCAATGAAACAAAAGACGTCTCCACACCCTGGCGGAAGACGGCAACACAAGGGGACAGACAGATTTCCCTGGGGAGAGAGTTCCGGAGCTTTGGTGCCGCCCACCCACTCTCAGAAGGCGAGGGCCCCCGAAGGTGACTATAGTGGTGGGGCAGGTTCATAAGGGGGTGGGCGGCAGTGTTCCCTCTAAGGTGAGTTAGTGTGAGCTAGCTCACAGTTTTTTAGCCTCTGGCTCACACATTTTTGTCTCAGCTCAGGAAGGAGGGCTCTAGAGCAATTTAAGCAGTAGCTAAATTGCTTGCTCACCACCTTAATGCCAGTAGCTCACAAGGTAGAATTCTTGCTCACGAGACTCCACAGCTTAGAGGGAACATTGGTGGGCGGTATTGTTTAGTCTGCCCGAGTCCAACTGCCGGAGAACATTTAGCCGAAGTTGCTGGGGACCAAACCTTCCGGCAGGCGAAGAGTGCGCTCTACCCCTGAGCTTGTGCTCGACCCAGAACAGGAAAGGGCGGATGGGATGGCATCTCTACTTGCCAGTGTGTCTCAGGAGGTGAGAGATGAGTTGTTATCATCAAATACAGTTTATTACAAAACCTCCCAGCCTTCTTTCCCCCAACTCTCCCAGCGGCTTTGCTCAGTTCTCTATAGTTCTCTAATTCCCATTGCCTCATCTGTAAAATACACCACAGGACTGACTAAAACGACACCAAGAAATGAGCTACCAGTGAACAGAGTTCTGCTTCTACTGGATGTCTAATACACACACAGACACACATGCAAAAAGGAACGGAGAACAGTGTTTCAGAGCACGATGGAAAAGCCCCAAATCTTCTCTTTGTAGCAAACAAAAACTGTAGCCAGCTGGGCTGGACACGGGGTTTTGCCAGCATGCATGAAAATACCTTTTTCTCCCCCGCCCACTTCTTGTTTTCTTGTACAGGAAAGTTCTGGGGAATCTGAAAGCTGTGGTGCTGGGACTGATCCTCATCAAACCAATTACACAATCATTTCTTTAAAGAAAAAAATTCCATAGCCGGCTGCGATATTCCAAAGATAGTAGCCATGTTACGTCTGTCGTATCTGACCAAAGGGAACCTTGACCCCAGAAAGCGTATGCCCCGAAAACATGTCTCTAAGGGACTTGAAGCTAGCATGTTACATCTCTTACCACAAAACCAACCAATCCCCCCCTCCAAAATCACAGACGTCTCCACCACTACGGCACAGCAAAGCTGGGAAGACTGCAGTTGTCTCCGACCACCGATACAAATGTTCGCGGTGCTTATAAGATACAGAGGCCCTGTTCACACGTGGCATTTGCGGCGGGAGAGGCACGAATGTCGGGCGGAGTGTACGGGCGCGATCACAAGGACACGTCTGGCAAGTGTAGCACACCCATCGCCAACCCGTAGCATCCGCCCGAAGATCCGGAGTTAAAAAATACCTGGGAAAGCCAACTAGCAAACGGTTTGCTACGGGCCGTTGACGGAATACCTACGTGTGATTGCTCAAGCGCGCTCTTGACGCGCGCCGAAAACACCCGCCGACAAACAAAACCCCACTTTGCCACCGCAGCATCTGATCGCGTTGTGGCACATTAAATTGCGCCGGCGCGAAAAGCCACACACACACCCCGGTGTTATCTGGCCCATGTGACCGGGGCCAGAATATGGCTGAGTTTTGCACAGAGGTATCCAGGTCGAACCAGGAGAAATGCTGCAAGATCCATGACCAGAATGTCGGTGTGTGTGTGTGGGGTGGGGGGGTTTAGAGCTGCTGTGGGATCCCCCAAATTAGGCTGGGGCCATGGCACACAGCGGGGGACTTCAACCATTTCCTCTACACTGCTTTCCCAACACCAAATGGCTCTTCACGGGCTGTTTGCTCCACTGGGAGAAATAAGCTGCCCGGATGCTTCACCTGGGCACAGCTGCTGCTACCAGCGCAAAACACACCGGAGTTCTGTTCGCGGACCTCCTGGAATCATCTCATACTGACCCTCCGAAACGATTAAACTATACGCAGTTGCCCATCAGAACATGCCAATGCCCATCCCTGTTGTCTGCTTGAAGAATGGATCTACTCGTTTTACAGACATTTACTCAATTTAGGCATTACATCCCGAAGTCTCAAAGCCCAAGGCTTTACCCCAATGTGGAAGAAGCTTCTATGGGCTGAAGCCCACGGGGGTCCAGGTCATGAAGGGTTATCCTCAGCTGGCAGATCTCTCACCCACAGTGTTGCCAAACCGGACGGGCGCCAAAGACTCGCAATGGACAGCAAACCCAGAAGTGACATCACCGCATCGGCCCAATGTTCTAGGATTCACCCGGAATTCTTACACAAGTTTCAGGTGGATCCCAGAACCATTGTGCTAACGTGGTGATGTCATCTCTGGGTTTGCCAACATGGTGAAATCACTTCTGGGTTCACACCAAAGTGACGTTGTGGTGTCAGCAGGCACACTGATTCCCACTTCCTCTCCAGTTTGGTGTCCTGGTGAAGTGCGCGGACTCTAATCTGGGAGAACCGGGTTTGATTCCCCACTCCTCCACTTGCAGCTGCTGGATGACCTTGGGCAAGCCGTAGCTCTGATAAGAGCTGTTCTTGAAAAAGAGCCGTTTCTGTCGAGAGAGCTCTCAGCCCCACCTACCTCACAGGGTGTCTGTTGTGGGGAGGGGAAGGGAAAGGAGTTTGTAAGCCGCTCTGAGATACCTTTGGGTAGTGAAGGGCGGGGTATAAATCCAATCTCTTCTTCCATTTTGCTCCTGCTGCTCTGGCGAGCAGTGGCAGGAGCAGCAGGGCCCAAGGGCAGGAGGGCACTCACACGCACAAAGGGGCCATGAATTCTTGATGGAAGGGAGGGGGGACAGCGTTTTCACGACCTTCCCCCTCCTCACTGGCGCCCCCAACCCACACGGGCCCCACAATCCCAGGGATCTACTTTCCAGTGGTCAGACAGGCCTGCAGGAGCAGAAAGGGACTCAGTAAGGATTCATAAGGAGCTGCGGTGGCTCAAGTGGTTAAGACGCTGAACTGCAGGCTGTGGAAGGTCAGTAGTTCAGCAGTTCGAGACCCGAGTTGCCGCATGACGGAGTGAGCTCCCGTCTCTAGTTCCAGCTCCTGCCAACCTAGCAGTTCGAAAGCAAGAAATTGCAAGTAGATAAATAGGGACCACTTTGGTGGGAAGGGAACAGCGTCCGGTGCGCCTTGGTGTTTGGTCATGCCGGCCACATGACCACGGAAACGTCTTCGGACAGCGCTGGCTCTTTGGCTTTGAAACGGAGATGAGCACCGCAACCGTAGAGTCGGATTCGACTGGCTTTCGAGCAAGGGAACCTTTACCTTTTTACTAGGATTCATATTCCTTCTTTTGCCAGTGCTCGGGAATCAGGATCTGACCCATGGTCTCCCGCTCTCGATCTTTTGCCAGTGCTCGGGAATCAGGATCTCGGTAAGAACTTAGGCAGCAACTTGGAGGTCCTTCAAGTTTGATTTACACATGCCTATCTTGTTGTGAGGTGCTGTTTTTGTTTTTTTGGGGTTTTGTACAGCAAAGGGCAAATTAGCGCACCGACAGGACTGTGTTTAAACAGACCACAACAAAACAAAATGCTTGTCGTCGGCAACCACAACCATCAAAAGAAGCCAGCCATACAGCAGGGTCTGTGGTTGGGACAGCAACAAGCACCAGCTGCAAATGAGGAGAAAAAGGTTTCAAAAAGCGTATGCAAAAATTTGTGAGAGTAAATTGAAGAAGTTTAATGTAGGTGGATTCTTGTTAAAAGTGACTGGGGTGCAAAAGTAACAAAAGAGTGAGTCAGATGGCTCCGAAGATGACGCAAACGAAGATTCGGAAACAAAAATGAAACAGGACTCAGCGAAGTTTTCATTGCAATAAGTATAAATGCAAGCATCGCTCCCTCAGTACGCTGAGGACAGAATCCGGAACTTCCAGAGGCTGAACCGATGTATCTGGATCACATATTACCACTTCATGAAGAGATATGTCCTACCAAAGACAGGAAAAGAGGCCCTTTTAGCCCATCAAGAAGGTTATGCCAAAGATTATGGGACCCATGTGTCCGAAAGCCATAGGGGAGGACGGCAGCTACAGAGACAAGGAAAAGCGGAAGAGCTCAAGCAGCAAAAAGCAGGCAGGATCCAATCCAGTGCCTGTCACCCGTCCATTTTTCCTTGTTAGACTATACCCAGTTGGTTTCCCTTCTTCTCTGGTGTTAGCTACTTCTAGCTGTTGCTGGGAGGAGAAAAGCAGACAAAAGCAGCCCGCCACTTCCTTTAATTTAGCAAAGGATATGAAAGAGCCATTTTAAATCAGACGCTTAAAAGTTAATAACACAGGGATCATGACGGAATGCTTTTGAAAACATCACAGAGTACTTTGTGTGTGTAATTATTCTGCTGTACGCAAACCGGGATCTGAGTCATTCGGGTTCGAATCCCCCACTTCTCACTGGGGGACCCTGGGCCAGTCACTCTCCTCTCAGCCTAACCCGCAGCGCAAGACTGCTGTTGTGAGGATAAAATGGAGGAGTGGAGAACAGTGCTGCAAACTGCTTTGGGTCCCCATTATGGAGAAAAGCGGGTGGGAATATAGAAGAAGAGGAGATTGGATTTATACCCCGTCCTTCACTCAGAGTCTCAGAGCGGTTTACAATCTCCTTTCCCTTTCCCTCCCCACAACAGACACCCTGTGAGGTGGGTGGGGCTGAGAGAGCTCTGACAGATACTGCCCTTTCAAGGACAGCTCTGACAGAACTATGGCTTTTACCCAAGGTCATTCAGCAGCTGCAAGTGAAGGAGGAGGAGGAGATTGGATTTATACCCCGCCCTTCACTACCCAAAGGAGTCTCAGAGCGGCTTACAAACTCCTTTCCCTTCCCCTCCCCTCCCCACAACAGACACCCTGTGTGGCAGGTGGGGATGAGAGAGCTCTGAGAGAACTGCCCTTCCAAGGACAGCTCTGACAGAACTATGGCTTGCCCAAGGTCATCCAGCCAGGTGCAAGTGGAGGAGTGGGGAATCAAACCCAGTTCTCCCAAATTAGAGTCTGCACACTTCACCACTACACCAAACTGGTGTGTGTGTGTGTGTGTATAAAGCATTACTGGGGGGTGCATGTATATAGCATTACATTTAACAGAAGTTATAGCACCAAGGATTTCTCAAAAATTTTGCTTCCAAAAGTTCAGGATGACTTCTGCAGGTGACACACACACACACACACACATATTTTCATCTGTTGGTCTAAGCTTGACTTGTCTTCTTGAGAGCCAGTTTGGTGTAGTGGTTGAGTGCGCGGACTCTAATCTGGGAGAACCGGGTTTGATTCCCCACTCCTCCACTTGCAGCTGCTGGATGACCTTGGGCAAGCTGTAGTTCTGGTCAGAGCTGTCCTTGAAAAAGAGCAGTTTCTGTCAGAGCTCTCTCAGCCCCACCTCCCTCACAGAAGGGTGTCTGTTGTGGGGAGGGGAAGGGGAAGGGAAAGGAGCTTGTAAGCCTCTCTGAGACTCCTTTGGGTAAGTGAAGGGTGGGGTATAAATCCAACCACCAGCACCAGCACCTCCTCCTCGTCTTCTATTTTAATCCCCTTTTCAGAAAAGAAAACTGTACACTGTCAGAAGCTTTTTAAACAGAAAAGAAACCAGCAGTGCCTTCCAAAGCAAAATTATAACTCTTCTAAGTTCGCCAACTTCAGTGTGCACCATTTTGGGTTTCCACTGAGGAGATAGGCACGGTATAAATGAAATAAATAAATGGCAGTGCTGGAAATCTTTTAAGACAAATGAGTAAAAATAGCATTAAAAACCTAATGAAATGTGGATCCATTCTGTATATAAAATATAATCAAGGTTCTTTCCCCTTTTTAAAAGAAGCCCCTGGTCTTTAAATCAGCAAGCGTTGTCCACCCAGGAGTTCTCACCTTGCTGGGGAGAAGCACTGGTTCCAGCACTGCCTGTGAGTTCTACTTTGTGAATATTCTACAAGGCTTCACCCTGGTATAATCACTACAGCAGCCTCCTGCTTTGAACGTTACCACATTAAAGGCTTTTACTCGGCGCATCTTCCAGTTGAGACAGCGGTACACTTCGGCATGCATTAAAATTTTGGGTGTGCTTTTTCCTTCCCCTTCCCAAAAACAGAAAGCCGGTTCTGAAGCTTCTTGCATGTTATGCTTGTTTGTTTTTTTAAATTACGTGGCTTAAAAAAAAAGGATTTAACCGTTTTCGTGCCTCCTCTCCCTTCCAGCGGAGGGTCTGTCGTGATAGGTGACACCAGAAAACCAAATACCGAGAAACGTTTCCACCCAGTCTATCTGATTTACTAGAAAAACGAAAAGCCACAAGATATTTCAGAGATGACTTCTTCGCTTGGCTGCTTTCAGAGTGTCTGGTCGTACTGATACTTTTGTCCAAGTGCTTTCTTGGAAAAAAACTGACAAAAAAATCTCCTTGTTATTTACAAAGAGGAAGGTAAGTGCGCGGGCTGTGGACTTATGCCATTACTTACTCCCATAAGGGGCCTCAAGACGTCACAGCATTAAACGCAGAGACACTCTTTTAAGACCCCAATGCTCATGCCAAAGATCACTGCTTGAAGCCTCTAACTCCGTCCACTGACGGCTTTTACTGGGATGGGTTTAAAAAGCCAAGACAGCATTTGTTCTTTTGGATAGCGAGCAAAACAGAACTTGTCCAACAATGCATCATTGCTAATCCAAAATATACTTTGGCAGCTACAGAGAATGAAACGGCAGGCTGTGCTACAGGGTGTTTTGAGTGCACATACGTTTACGCGCATGTGCACCAGAGATACCCATCTCCAAACTCAGATGTTTAATTTCTAGAGACTTAAGGGAGGAAGGGTGCCCTGAAGAATGCTAGCAGCCTGCACCGACAAAATATCAGCAACGTAGGCCCCCCCCCCCAAGCAAAAATAGGGACAATGAGTTAACAGGGGAATATATCATTTATGTATTTATTTATCTAGAAAACCATGTACTCTCCGGAACTGCAGGAGATGGCTCATAATTAAAACAGTAATAACAAAACAAAACAAAAACCCTCATGCCAGCAGGAACAAATTAAAACAGAATCGGTAGCAATAAAAACATAGCCAACAAAAGCAAGGCAGAGTATGAAAGCGCTTGAAAAAGAGCCGTCTACAATGATGCTGCCCTAAGCTGGAGGGCCCAAGGCTAGCCCGATCCCACCAGTCTTGGAAGCTAAGCAGGGCCAGCCCTGGTTAATACTTAGATGGGAGACCACCAAGGAAGTCCAGGGTTGCTATGCAGAGGCAGGCAATGGCCAACCACCTCTGTTTGTCTCTTGCCTTGAAAACCCCATGAAGGGGTCTCCGTAAGTTGGCTGCAACTTGAGGGCACTTTCTATCACCAAGACCACCCTGTAGGACACTGTTGTTGTTGTTCAGTCGCACAGTCGAGTCCGACTCTTCGCGACCCCATGGACTAGATCCCGCCAGGCCCTCCTGTCTTCCACTGTTTGCTCAGTTTCATGTTCGTTGCATCTATGACACTGTCTAACCATCTCATCCTTTGCCGTCCCCGTCTTCTTTGACCTTCAGTCTTTCCCAGCATCAGGGTCTTCTCCAGTGAGTGCTCTCTTCTCATTGGGTGGCCAAAGTATTTGAGCTTCAGTTTCATTATCTGGCCTTCCAGGGAACAGTCAGGGTTGATTTCTTTGAGGATTGACTGATTTGTTCTTCTTGCAGTCCAAGGGACTCTTGCTCCTCGTGCTTAGGGGTTCCTGGGGGGTGAGACGGGGGGGTCACAACGAGGACAACATTTCTGGCAACATCCCAGGGCTCCCCAATCTTGTTGAGCCTGTGAGCACTTTTGGAATTTGAAAAGAACGGTAGCGGCACCACAGGGGGGTACCAATCATAAAACACCGGGAGGCTCCACTGACGAAATAACTGTTTCCAAACGGATGCCCCTTGCAGACACCACAGTATTGCCTCCAGAGGTCTTCTGTCACACCTTCTAAACCATGGAGGTGGACGATTGGCCCTTAAGTGGAAGAGGGAAGTGGGTGCCAGGAAATACCACCAGCAGGCACCACGGCGCCACTGCAGCAGCAGCTGTAGCCGACGCTCTGACCCTTCACAGAACGGAACCTCTATGTTTACGGCCAAACGCTGAGAGCAACCAACCCTACTGGTTGGCCTCTACTAAAAAACAGAAGCCAAGACTATTGGTCAGCTACAGCAAAGCAATTCAGAGCGTATGGCTGATCCCAGTGCATCTAAATGCATATCTGCGTAATGATTATCTAGGAGCTGCCTTTGTTTACATACTGGCATCAAAACCAATTAAACAGGGATTAGGTCCTTAAAGAGCTCTTCCAGGACTGAACGTCAGCCCTCAGAATCATATCTGCTGACATGAAAAGCAATGGGAGGGGAAAACAACTATTCTCTGAGCCAAACTGCATGTTACGTGCAGGGCCCAATTTGTTTTATCCCCTAGTGCAGGGGCCCGGGGGCTGGATCAGGCCCCCGGAGGGCTTCTATCAGGCCTGCAATGGAACGGCTGTTTTCTGCTTCTAGTTGTGCTGCTGCTGCGTCATCATAGGTTTGCAGCTTACAGGTACACACCTGAACAGCATACTCAGGATTGCAACAGCACAGACATTTTGATGCAATAATTCAGAGCAAGAGGTGTCAGTTATCAGACACGGTTACATAAACAAAATATTGCAAGAGTGCTGATGTTTTAAGCATGTCTTTAAGTAAAAACCACCCTTTGTGTTTGTGTCCTTTATAAAGTTTA
>NW_015163709.1:73899-76070 GCF_001447785.1 Gekko japonicus | reverse complement strand
ACCTTTACCTTTACCTTTTACTTCTGCCTTACCACTGGAGATCCTTCCCACCCCTGTAACAGCTGCAGGGGGACACTTTGCACCATCTGTATCTATGGGGTACACTTAGACTTTTCCTATGGGGCAAACAGCATTCCCCGGCGCTAGCTAAGGCCAGAGAAATAGCTTATGAGACAGTACCACTGGATGGGATTGGGAAGGAAAGCGTCATCTTACAAGGCAGGGTGTCAGGAAAATTCACTCGGCATGTGCTCCAGGGTATAATGCCACTCTACGCGTGCCAAGGGTGCATGGAGACTGAGCTATTCTTCTAGACATTTTCCTGAGTTTGGAATTCCTTGCACCAGGGTAAGGGCTCTAGCTCAGCAGCAGTGCGTCTGGTTGACAAGCAGAAGGTCCTGGGTTCAATCCCTGGCATCTCTAGTTGAAAGGACCAGGTGGAAGGTGATGTGAAAGACCTCGACTGAGGGGTGACATGATTGAGGTTTATAAGATTATGCATGGGAAAGAGCAGGTAGAGAAAGAGGTACTTTTCTCCCTTTCTCACAATACAAGAACTCGTGGGCACTCCATGAAACTGCAGAGCGGTCGGGTTAGAACGGATAAAAGGAAGTACTTCTTCACCCAAAGAGTGATTAACACATGGAATTCACTGCCACAGGAAGTGGTGGCGGCTACAAGCATGGACGGCTTCAAAAGGGAATTAGATAAGCATATGGAGCAGAGGTCCATCAGTGGCTATTAGCCACAAGGTATAGATAGGGACTCTGGGGCAAGTGATGTTCTGTCATCTTGGTGCTTGGGGGGTCAACAGTGGGAGGGCTTCTAATGTCCTGGCCCCACTGGTGGACCTCCTGATGGCACTGGTATTTCTGGCCACTGTGTGATACAGAGTGTTGGACTGGATGGGCCTTTGGCCTGATCCAACATTGGCATCTCTTATGTTCTCTTATGTTCTTAAGAACGAAATCCCAGTTCTGCGAAACTTTCATTGTATTAGCATGTGTGTGTATGCATGTATAAAATGCTAAAAGAAGCCATAAATGTTTAAGCAACATTCATGCTCTTGTACATTTTGGAGACAGCAAGGAGATGGACTCAACAGCTCCCATCACGACGTGGAACTCAACCAACAGACCTTCCCCCCCCCCCCCCCCATCTTCTTACAAGCCCCTCCCATCTCTGTGACAGAGATTCAAAGAAAAGAGCTAGGCAGAACTAGCACAGCTTCTTAAAGGCATCGTCGGACCTTTATCTATGGTTGTTGTTTTTTAAATTCAACTACTGCTCTGTCCTCTCTGAGTTTTGAATTCGGGGGGGGGGGATAGAGCATTATGAGGCCACAAGAATACTCTGCTCTGCTGAGCAATTCACCAAATTTGCTGGCATACTGGGGTCCGTGAGTGGTCAGCTGACATGTTGCAGAATGCTTCACACTGTACCTTGGGTATCTGCTGAGTAAATAAGGAGTGGTAGATGGTCCCAGGCTGAAAGGAGAATGCCTTTGTCAGCATTCTCACCCTCCAGGCAAAACTGCGGCTTTTCCAAATGAGGTCATTTGGTGCTTTCCAAATCAGATTCGGCTTCCTTTACAATTGTTTCAGGGCACAACTCAAACGGCTGGTTCTTACACTGTGGCCCTAAATAGCTGGGGGGGGGCAGGTTCTTGGAAGAACTGCCCCCTCTCATCCAGTCCAAGCCAACAGTTGAGATCTGCCTCCCAAGCCCTGCTTTCTGTGCCCCCACCTGCAGCTAAGGTGGGTGGCGATCACAAACAGGGCTTTTTCGATGGAGGCACCTCATCTGCAGAATGCCCTTACCCATGAAGCTCACACCTACCTTACTGTCTCTTCCAGGTGCCAGGCCAAAACTTTCCTTTTTACTCAGGCTCTTGACTGAAGGGTTCCATGTTTTGAAAAAGTATCTGGAGTTCTCCTTCTAACTTAACAACTGTTTCATGGATATTTTTTAGGTTGTTCAACGGTTGTTTTATGCTGTTTTTGTGCCACAAGCTTGTTTTAATACTGATGATTTATGTTGTTTTTATGTTTTTTATAGGCCCCGGTCACACTGGGGGAAAAGGTGTGGCTGAAGTGTGGCTTTTTTAAGCCGCATCAAAAGAGACGTGCGGCGGTGGGATCAGACAGATCCCCCGAGCCGCCGCGCAGTTG
>NW_015163709.1:71518-73852 GCF_001447785.1 Gekko japonicus | reverse complement strand
GCTACAAGCATGGATGGCTTCAAAAGGGAATTAGATAAGCATATGGAGCAGAGGTCCATCAGTGGCTATTAGCCACAAGGTATAGATAGGGGCTCTGGGGCAAGTGATGCTCTGTCATCTTGGTGCTTGGGGGGTCACGGAAGAGACGGATTGGGAACGGGTGCGTGCCGCTTCCCAGATGTTGCGGTGTGATCGCGCCTGCTTGCTGTGCCCCCGATCCGTCCCTCTCGCCGATCAAAGCCTCCCGTGTGACCAGGGCCACTGTATGCTTTCTACTTTGGGAGCTGCCTCTGGCGGATCTCTAGAGAGAGGGAATTAGAGAGATTCATGGAGGCTAGGTCTATCAGTGGCTACTAACCACGATGGCTTCCACATTCAAAGGCAGTAAACCTCTGAATACCAGTGTTGGGAGGCTACATTGGGGGAAGTCCTTGATGTCTATGCTCTGTTTGTAGGCCCTCAAGAGTAACTGGCTGGCCACTGTGTGAAAATTGAACTTCGTTGGTCTTAAAGGTGCCACTGGACTCAAGCTGTGTCCTATTGATTCAGACCAACATGGCTACCCACCTGAATATATGCGCAGGTTGTTAGTTTCAAGGTGTTTCATTCTAGGGTAGTCAAGAGCCCTGGAGAAAAATGCCCTGTCTCTTTAATAGGGGCTGTTATTGACCGGGTGCTATTCACCTGCCTATTTCCACACACCATGCCTCTATTAAAGGGACAGGACATTTTTCACCAGGCCTACTGGCAACGCTAGTTCGCGCTGACACTGTGCATGTTATTACATTCTTCTGCTAAAGCACAAGTCACTAGAAGCGAGACTGGGGGGGGGGAGAATGGGATTTTAGTTAAGGATTTCAGATGGACTCTGACATTTGTGCAATACAGGAAGGAAAGGGTTGAGGAGCCATTTTTTTGCAGCCCTAACTAAAGTTCAGTACGTCACCACTCTAGCTCTCCGAGAGCCCTCCCCAAAACACCATTTAACTGGGAAGTCTTCAAAAATGAGGACCCTGTTCATTTAGCTCCTGCTGCTGGCATCCATGAAATTACCACAAAGCACAACAGAAAGCTTCACAAAAATCACGGTAGAGGGAGAACGCTTGAAAGGTCTTTTGTGTGCAGAAACAGGAAAGGAGGACACTGCAAGCTCCCCTATTTTTCCTCTCCAACAAGGGCACAGATGTCTATTGGATACAGTTGTCTACTTATTAGATATACTTGCTTCCCCCCCACACACACACACACAAGGCCTCCTATACTGGGTGGGGTACACAGTCTTATAAAGAAGAGAACATTGCATTTAAAGAGGGGGAAAGTTCCCGGGTATTGCTGTGGGAGAGGAGAAGCCTAACCCTGGATCAGACTTTTAAATAGCCCATTAACAACACAGAAATAACGACTCGTGCAAGTCAAGCTGCAGCATCCTTAAAGCTGGCACACAAAAATTCAAAACAGAGTGGAAGGTTTAAAATGCTGTCATCGTCTCGTGACCATGATGTGGCTTGTATTTCATCATTGGTTGGAACAAGCACGTCCTCCCAGGGATGCATCTGTTACGACTATATAAAACCAGAGCTGCTCCAACGCGTTAGCAAGCTCAATTCAAGATGCCAATTTGGACCTTTAAAGCTCTAAACAGACACACCCAAGTTCTGAAGTCAATGGATGGTGCCTTCCCACAGACTTGATCTAGCTGGAACTGGCACTAGAGTTTTTCCAGCTACCATATCCAAATTGTGGAATTCCTTCCCCTGGAAGGTTGATATTACTTAAGTCCCTACAAGCCTACCAGTGTGAACTGACAACTGTCTTATTCCGGGAGGACTTTAAACTAGAATAAATGAATTGGATGGTATTTCCCGTTTTACCTGCCAAAAGGCTTCAACTGAGTTTATGGTTTCACTGAGTTTTAATCTGTGATATACGTGTCATTTGTTGTATTCCATATATACCCAGGGCCGGCCCGTTACTGTTAAATGTTAGACTGTCGCCTAGGGCGACGGCTCAATGAGGGCGCCATTCTAGCCAGCCTCGTCCCCTCCTCGCCCCGCCCAGGAAGCCTCTCTTGCCGGCTTCTTGCTCTGTCCCTGGCAAGAGACTCCCCTCTTTGCAGCCCCACAGACAGAAAGAGAAGGAGGTGGGGGGGGACAGGCGCTGGGGACAGGCGCGGGGAACAGCCCGGGACGATGGGAAAGTGCCACTCGCCCTCTGCTGCCCCCACCCCGCAGTCTCTTGGAAGCTCCTTTTGCAGCCTGGCACAGGCCCCCTCCCCCTCCCCTCAAGCGACCCCCCCCCCCCCATGCATTTGCCGCTCCCCCCCTTGCGCAGCCT
>NW_015163709.1:65421-71424 GCF_001447785.1 Gekko japonicus | reverse complement strand
GGGAAGTGCCACTCGCCCTCTGCTGCCCCCCCCCCGCAGTCTCTTTGAAGATCCTTTTGCAGCCTGGCACAGGCCCCCCCCCCCTCCCCTCAAGCGACCCCCCCCCCGCATGCATTTGCAGCTCGTCCCCTTGGCCTACCCGCTGCGGTTCTGGCGCCTGCCCCCATTCGGGGGGGCAGAATGTATCCTTGCCTAGTGGGCGAAAAAACCTGGGGCCATTACTGTATATACCTGAAAGGTAGACCTGGTTCTTCTCTAGATGTGTAGCCAGGGGGGGGGGAAGGAGTCCATTTAAAATTTGCATACAAGCTACAGGTACATACAGTAATTAAACACCTTTTTTGTGCATAACCATTTTTTTGAAGAGGACTGTCCTATATTCAGGTCCGCCTTCTGAATTCTTATCTGTTACCTGCATCAAGAACTGATATGGATGGAAAAGCAATTACCTTTATTGCAGAAGTACATGAGAGAAGCAAATACATAATTCAGCAGCGCCGTGCATTCTACCCAACCTCACAACTACTTCACACCCAGCCAACAAATGAATAGAATAGAATATCTTAACTTAGGTCTCCTGCCAAAGGCAACTTCCAATCCCAATTCCAGTTTGGATTAGTCAAACAGCAGCCCGTATCTCAGGGGTGTCGAACTCATTTGTTATGAGGGCCGGATCTGACATAAATGAGACCTTGTTGGACCGGGCCATGCGTGTCACAAAATGTAATGCCAGGTAGTGGAGATATAAACTTTATAAAGGACACGAACACAAAGATTATTTTTTTTACTTAAAATAAAAACATGCTTAAAACATTAGCTCTGTAAGCTGCAGACCTACTTTTGATTTATTGACATTCACCACAGAAATCTCATGCTCAGAGCTCTGAGTCGAGGACCCAGGTTAAAACATGAAATGGCTGAGTGATTAAGAGAGTCTAGCGAAGCAAGCTGTGATGCAGCAGCAGAACTGGAAGCAGGAGATGGCCAGTTCCACTGCGGGCCTGATGGAAGCCCTCCGAGGGGCCTGATTCGGCCCCCGGGCCACATGTTTGACACCCCTGCTGTATCTTCTGAAACTAAACCTCAATGGTCGAGTGTGTGTGCGTGTGAGAGTGTGTGTGTGTGTAAAGTGCCGTCAAGTCTCAGCTGACTTATGGCAACCCCAGCAAGGGGCTTTCAAGGCAAGTGAGAAGAAGAGATGGTTTGCCATTGCCTTCCTCTGCAGAGTTTTCCTCGGTGGCCTCCCTTCCAAATACTGATCCTGCTTAGCTGTCGAGACCTGACAAGATTGGACAATACCATGCCGCCTCCCCTCCCCTACAGTTCTTTAGAACAACAAAATAATCATTAAAACCTATCTGTAAGCCTCTCTCAGCTTTCTTTGCTCCTGCCACTGAAAGTCTCCTGTTCACAGTTCTGTGATACAAAACTCCTCCTCTCTCAGACCATCTGGGGAATGGTATGCGTTGAAGGAAGAAAAATCCAACATTTCTCTCCCTACTCCCCCAGCTTTCTCACCACTCCTCCAATCCAGCCCTTAAGATGTTACTTCCATTAACTTGGGAGACCGTATTAGCTGACCTATCAGAAGGCTTCCCTTTTCAGGAAAACCAGCCGATGTCAGCATCTAAGCGTCCCCAATGAAAGGATCCTCAGACAGCTCTGTGCTACGCTGCCACAGCAATACCCTAAATTCCACTGGCAGGTCAGGAAAAAGTATTCCAGGGAGAGATCCCAGCAAACGCTGCAGTCTGCTGAACGCCAGTTTAGATGGAATCCTGAGACATCAATTGAAAAGGGGAGGTTCCACGACTCAGCAGTGGAACAAAATGCCCAAGCCTGCAGATGGTCCCAGGTTCCATTCCTGGCATCTTTATTTATTTATTTATTTATTTCCATTTCTATCCTGCCCTCCCGCACGCAGGCTCAGGGCGGCTTACAGGGCACAGGGTGCTATAAAACAGATACATTAAAACAGCAGAAGCTAAACACATTAACAACTCACAGGATACATGAAGGACTAAAATTGCACACTCTCCACTGCGTGTCAGGAGGAGGTCCAAGATCAAAATCCGAAGGGAGACGGCATGAGCCATGATGTTCCAATTACTCATCGGCCCACCCCCGACGGTCCTGCTCCGCATATATGCAGTGGGGGTAGTGGCGGCAGCGGCCCCTACTGAAAAGCCTGGCGGAAGAGCTCTGTCTTACAAGCTCTGCGGAACTGTAAAAGGTCCCGCAGAGCCCTGATCTCCTCCGGGAGCTCATTCCACCAGATAGGGGCCGCCACCAAAAAGGACCTGGCCCTTTTAACTTAAAGGTCTTAGGTGACCTTATTCTGCCCAAGACGCTAGAGAGCTGCTGCCACTCAGTCAGAATCGATACTACTGAGTCAGATGGACCAGTGGTCTGACGGGGGTATAATGCCATATGGTGGGGAAGCAGTCCTCTAAGCTGCAGGAAGAAGTGCTCACAAGTGGCTTTCATGCATCCTTACACAAATCCACAATAGCTGTGATGAAGGTACGGGCATGTGTCCGTATTGGAGAAGAAATGTCGCTACCTTGGCCCCGGTCACACGGGAGGATTTGCCCTGCGAAACGGACGGATTGAGGGCAGATTAAACCGGCGTGATCAAATGCCAACATCTGGCAAGCGTCACGCACCCGGCCCCTAACCCGTAGCTTCTGGCCGAAGATGCGGATCTAAAAGAGACTAGTGAAAGGGCAGTACCTACTGGATGACACGCAGCACAGGCGGCCGTGGGATCGCCGACGTGCGGTTATCCCGTGGTATGCATGGCAATGGCAAACTGCGCATGCGCATAACTGCTGCGGCTGGCCCTCCTCGTCCTTCTTAGCGTCGCTCCCCCTGCAGCATGTGATCGCGGCTGTCGGCAGAAGCGCAGAGCCTCGGGGGACCTGTCTGATCCCGCTGCCATGCTTGTTTGTTGCGGCTCTAAAAAGCCGCACTTCCCCCGCGGCTTTTCCCGCTTGTGTGACTGGGGCCCATTTTATTTATTTATACATTTAACTTATTTATAGTCTATCCACCTTTCTCACCAAGAACTCAAGGGGAATTACAGAGTAATGAAACAGGGGGAGGGGAAGTACTTATATAGCATGACAGCCTATGAACAATGCAACAGGACTAGGAACACAGAATTCAATGCAAACAACAACGAGAACGGCAAACTGCCTAATGCAAGGTATCATGTGAGTAATGCAGAATATGAGATTACAAAGGTATAATGACAATGCAGTAAAAGCCAGATGATCCCTACAGTAATCGTCACCGAGGACTACGGACCTATGAAGATGTCCTTCTGGACTGCCCTATCTTACTACATTGCATTCAATGCTCCCTCTAAGCTGTGGAGTCTTGTGAGCAAAAATTCCACTTTGTGAGCTACTGGCATTAAAGTTGTGAGCGAGCGATTTGGCTACTGCATAAATTCGTTTGCTCTGGAGCCATCCGTCCTGAACTAAGACAAAACTGTGAGAGCCGGAGGCTAAAAAACTGTGAGCTCGCTCACACTAACTCAGCTGAGAGGGAACACTGATTCCATTACAATAATGCCTTCCTAAACTGTAAAGGTCTCCATCTTGGCCTATAAACATGCATTAGGAAAGCAGGTTATGTTTTCTATCAGTTCTCAGTCTTTTCTTCTGTAAATATTCCTGGAGGATCAGTACATACCAACAACAGGACACAGAAACGGTACAGGTTCCAAGCAGTGCAAGGAGCAGCAAATAATGCAGGAGGCGCACGGTGCAGCCAAGAAGCCCTAAGCGTGCTTCTAACCAATGGTTCCCAACTGCATTATTTGCTGGTGCTTGGAACCCATACCTCTTCTCTGTCTCACTGCTAGTATGCACAGAAAGCTTGAAGCCAAAGGTAACAGGGAAGTCTGTTAGTCTCAAGATGGGTAGCCGTGTTAGTCTGTCTGTAGCAGGAGAAAAGAGCAAGAGTCCAGTAGCACCCTAAAGACTAATAAAATTTGCACCAGGGTAGGAGCTTTTGTGAGTCACTGCTCACTTCTCAAAAGCCTGAAATCCATGGCAGTGTGGGGCAGAGGAGGGTAGGGTTGCCAACCTCCAGGTGGGGCCTGGAGATCTCCTGCTTTTGCAACTAATCTCCAGCTGACAGAGATCAGCTCCCCTGGAGAAAATGGCTGCTTTGAAGGGTGAACTCTATGGCATTGTACCATGATGAGGCCCCTCCCCTCCCCAAACCCTGCCCTCTCCTGGCTCCACCCCCAAAGTCTCCAGGTTTTTTCCACCTCAGATTTGGCAACCCTAGAGGAGGGATTCCTAACAGGTTCAACAATATCTACCTAAAAGCGTGGGGGAGATGAAATGGAGGAAAAGCGGAAACGAATTGAAATGTGGTTTCATTTGTTTTCCTCTCGGATTCTTCAGAAGCTCCAGAATTCACATAAGCCTCACGCTGTCTGGAACCAAAGCTACGGTCATATCACAAGGAGCGGTAAACCATTTGGTTAGACGTCTACCTTGATTAAATAAGAAAAGTACCGTCTACTCAGACCAGCCGCGGCTCTCCAGGGTCTCGGACTCTTTCATATCACCTCCTACCTGACGCTTTTAACTGGAGAAGCTGGGGATTGAACCTGGGACCTGCAGCATGCTGAGCAGATGCTCTGACAGAGAACAACAGCCCCTCCCTTAAGGCGCAAATCTCTGGCCCAGGCCCACTGATCAACCAAGTTCAATCAATTATCCACAAAGAGAGAGAAAGACTAGCTAATTATGCTCATTGTTTATTAATAAAGGGCACTGTCAAGGCAAAACAAAATACGCCCTCCACTTCCTGCAGAGGGATCTCTTCTGCCCAGGGAAACTGCATAAATCCAGGGACAAGTTGTAAGCAAACACACTTGCCATTAAGAATAGGCACATGCATGTACAGTTGATACCCAAAGTAAAATACACGAGCCGCATTGTGCAGTTTCTGACACGGAACTGAAACCCATATGGGGGGGGGGCTGTTCTATAGGGCAATATAGGGATTAATCGGTTGAGAACATGACTCACGGCTGCATGTGAGCAGAGCCTGTTGTGAGTTTTCACTGATACTGGATACACTTCAGAAAATATTGTGCGCATCTGCCTCCGATGGAAATCAATGGGAGTTAAGTCCACCCTTAAGCACAGAGCACGTACAGAGCAGGTAAAGATAAAGGTTCCCTTGCTCGAAAGCCAGTCGAGTCCGACTCTAGGGTTGCGGTGCTCATCTCTGTTTCAAAGCCGAAGAGCCAGCGCTGTCCGAAGACGTTTCCGTGGTCATGTGGCCGGCATGACTAAACACCCAAGGCGCACGGAACGCTGTTACCTTCCCACCGAAGTGGTACCTATTTATCTACTTGCAATTTCTTGCTTTCGAACGGCTAGGTTGGCAGGAGCTGGAACTAGAGACGGTGTCAGCAAGCTGCCATGGTGTTCTGTGTTACTGGTACTTAGGTACAGGTGTTCCCCCCCTCCCCCTGGCCTCTGCGCTGTTATGTTACCCTGCTGTAATGCCTAAGCCAAACAACTGGAGGATGTGTCGGGGGAGTTTGCTTCATTGCCGGCTTGTTGCTTTTCTCGCCTGGGAACTGCTCCGGTGTTATGTCTAACGATCACCTTGTTCTCAGGGAATGGGCGCGCAACCGTTTCTTCTAACCCGCCAGCGGGAAAGTGACCCATTGGTTCTATATCTGTTTTGAATTCCTTTATTATGCTTGATCTGCCATTCTGTAGTCAGTTCTAACAAAGAACGTGTTTGAGTGTCTTTCCAATGCTTTGAAATAAATTTTACTTTCTTTGAAACGTGGATTTATTCTCGATGCTTGGGGATCCAACATATTGTTAGAACTCACCCTTCCTATCGTCTCGAGTCTGACGCAGTCATGAGCGGGACAGAGGGAACCATTCCTACAACGGAGGGGGACACGGGATCGGTCCCTACAACCTCCACAGCCGTGGTCACTTCTGCAACGGTGGC
>NW_015163709.1:65118-65270 GCF_001447785.1 Gekko japonicus | reverse complement strand
TGTCTTGGCCGCCTCCAACACCTTCGGGATGGGGCCCACGGATGGTACCGGTGCAGGATGATTGGACTTTGTACAATGCCAAGGGCACCAGAGAAGTTTACTCTCGCCGTGGTAGCGGACTTCGGGAGAGCTTGTTTGACAAGGGTCTTTAC
>NW_015163709.1:64824-65031 GCF_001447785.1 Gekko japonicus | reverse complement strand
AGACGGGGACACATGTCGGAGGAGGGGACGGAAGACCGGTTGGATGAATTGGAACAATCGGTGCGAGACTTGATGAGGACCATAAACGACGCGTTCGAAGCCTTACCAGGGATGATGGACACCCGCATTGCTCACCTGTTGGCTGCCCATGCCCAGCAACCAGGGGTCGCACCGCCGCCGGGACCGGGAGCACCCGCACCACTGCCG
>NW_015163709.1:42774-60642 GCF_001447785.1 Gekko japonicus | reverse complement strand
GAAGTGCTTGATTCCAAGCTCAAGCGTGGTAAGCTCTGGTATCTCATTGAATGGATGGACTTCGGACCCCAGCACCGAGAATGGGTGGAAGAAGGGGATATTCGGGCCCCTTACCTGTGCTTGATTCCAAGCTCAAGCGTGGTAAGCTCTGGTATCTCATTGAATGGGTGGACTTCGGGCCCCAGCACCGAGAATGGGTGGAAGAAGGGGATATTCGGGCCCCTTACCTGCTCAGTGAATTCCACAGGAAATTCCCGGCCAAACCGGGAGGTCTCCCGCCCAGCCCGGGAGTTCTCCCGCCCAACCCGGGAGATGGTGGTTAATGTGTGTTTTTGAGGGGGCAGTATGTCAGCAAGCTGCCATGGTGTTCTGTGTTACTGGTACTTAGGTACAGGTGTTCCCCCCCTCCCCCTGGCCTCTGCGCTGTTATGTTACCCTGCTGTAATGCCTAAGCCAAACAACTGGAGGATGTGTCGGGGGAGTTTGCTTCATTGCCGGCTTGTTGCTTTTCTCGCCTGGGAACTGCTCCGGTGTTATGTCTAACGATCACCTTGTTCTCAGGGAATGGGCGCGCAACCGTTTCTTCTAACCCGCCAGCGGGAAAGTGACCCATTGGTTCTATATCTGTTTTGAATTCCTTTATTATGCTTGACCTGCCATTCTGTAGTCAGTTCTAACAAAGAACGTGTTTGAGTGTCTTTCCAATGCTTTGAAATAAATTTTACTTTCTTTGAAACGTGGATTTATTCTCGATGCTTGGGGATCCAACAGACGGGAGCTCACTCCGTCATGCGGCACACACGGGTCTCGAACTGCTGAACTACCGACCTTCCACAGCCTGCAGTTCAGCGTCTTAACCACTTGAGCCGAGTTAACAATTAAACACATGCACTAATAAACATGCTAAATGACACACCGCTATTTCTCTCAGAACTATTCGGGAGTTTCACATCTTTTTGATTCTGAACTGTTCAGGAGTACAGATTCCTATTTTAAGGGAGTGGTGGGACCTCTTTACAGGATCCCCAGGCAGATCCTCATTCCTGTTTTAAGTGGGATGGGGCTGTGGCTCGGTGGAAGAGCCTCTGCTCTGCATGCAGAAAGTCCCCGGTTCAATCCCCGGTGTCTCCAGTTAAAAAGGCTCAAGTAATAGGTGATGTGAAAGACCTCCACGTGAGACCCCGGAGTGCCGCAGCCAGTCAAGAGTAAACAGTACTGCCCTTGACAGATCAGCATAAGGCAGCTTCATATGTTCGGAGCAGATCCCGTACTCCGGCTTCCTCTTAATTTCACACGCCACATTTCCAACCTATCCTGTTTCTTTCTCTCTGACGGCCATCGCTACCTCTCCTCTCAAGAAAGCCAACTGTCCACAAGCTGTCACACAGAAGCAGTCATATCACCCCCATTCCCTAAAGCTGGCAAATGCTCTGTGCCTTAGCCACAGCTCACCTAGAACGGTGGTCTTTGACTGGTGGGTCTGGAGCCTCGGGGAAGGGGCTTTGCAGAGCTCACCTGCTGGATCACAAGCCTCCAAACAGCCCCCATTTTTGCTGGGTTGGGGTTTTGTTTTTTTTGGAAATACCTGCTGTTAAGGTGCATGTTCAGGAAGCAAGGGTGCCACACTTCCTGTTTCTCTTTACAAACACACTAGACGGAGCAGAAGGATAGCAAGGGGAGGTCACGCCGCGTGGGAGAGGATTCCTTTACAGCGCAGGGAAGTTCAGAGACTCTAACTGTCCTGTCTAGCGTGAGCTTGCAGTTGAGGCAAACGCTTTCCAGGTGTGAGTCACTGAAGAGAGCTTAAATCGTCTTGATTTAACTTCACATGCCTTCAGTAGATCATTTACTCACAATCGAACTGATAGCTAGAGTGTTACATCTTTCTGATCTAGGTCCATCTTATGGCCCTGGTGAGAAAAGAGATGGGCTTCCCCTCTCCTTGCAGTAAGGGTTGATGGACAAAGAAAACGGAAAAGAACAATAAAACTCCTATCTTTGCGCCTCTGAGCTCAGGAAATTACTCTTAATGAGCCAGTCAGAGGGAAGCGTCTGGGACCCCTAACTGTGAACTACAATTCCCAGGTGCAACAAGTCTTAAAGACACAGAGCAGTTTTACTAAACTACAGATAACGCTGACTGGGGCAGCACACTAACTCCTCCTCTTCCTGTCATGTGACTCTGATGGCACATGCTTCCAGCTCAGCGGCTCCCTTCTGCCACTAGGTTGAGGGGTTAAAGACAGGTCTGGAAATGTTTAAGACCACCAATCTAGAAGAATCCCAGGGCTGCCAGGAAACCATGGAATTTTCGGTGAGTGCTAGAGCAACACACCAGCACAATACTGGTGCTTTCAGGTCATGCAGGAAGTGACGTCATCAAGCACCGGCGCCCATCACTGACTGCCCTCTCCAGGCCAACCTCAAGCAGGCACTGAAGTTTGGCCGTCTGACCACAGCTTGCATGCAAGTCTCGACTGGTCTTTGCTTTGTCAAACGGCTTCTACCGGACACACACGAATGTTTAAGCCACCCTCAATCAACTATGTCAGGAGCGCAAGACTATCCTTTCAACATTTTTTGCTAGACTGTTCCCCATATCTGACATATTAGACTTTATCCGAACATATCATTCATCTGTGAAATTTAGAACACACCAAAATGCCTCAGTTGAAGTTTACTTTTTTCATTCATTCTTTCTTTTTCTTCCTTTCTTTCCTTCTCTCTCTCTCTCTCTCTCTTTTGGAAGTTGTGGCTCACTATTACCTACCACAGCTCAGAATTCAAAGTAAATTAATTCCAAGAAGTTGAAGGTGGAAGTAGCCTACTAAGGGGAATTTGGCGGGAAATGTCTGGTGTTAACCTAGTTCTCTCAAAGAAAAAGAAACTGCTTCTTGTTTTCTTAAGCGCCTTTATAAGTCAAGGACAAAATTAATTTCTCAAAGCAGGAGTGTTTCTCCGTTAGGTGAAAAAGGGACTTGAAGGGCTTGTTTCATTAAACCTGAAATGAGGAAATTGAAATAAGAACTCATTTTGACAAAGGCGGCGAAAGAAAATCTACAACGCTGTCAGCGTGCAGAATAGCACTGGAAATACACTCAATCAGCAGACAAACGAAATCGATGGTGTAAGGGGCACCATCCGTACCTTACAGGCAGAAGGACAGATATGGGGCTCAAACCAGGGTTAAGAACACCCAAAGGACAGTTGGGGAGAAGAAAATGCCACAAGGGGTGGCCCTTTGTCCTACGGATGGCTTTCTGTGTTGTTGATCAGGGTGGAGAAGAAGAGATTGGATTTATACCCTGCCCTTCCCTCAGAGTCTCAGAGCGGCTTACAATCTCCTTTCCCTTCCTCTCCCCACAACAGACACCGTGTGAGGTAGGTGGGGCTGAGAGAGCTCTCTCGAGGACTGCTCTTGAGAGAACTTGTGACTGACCCGAGGTCACCCAGCAGCTGCACGTGGAGGAGTGGGGAATCAAACCCGGTTCTCTGCACTCTTAACCACTACACCAAACTGGCGTTCGTTTATTTCTTATATTTATACTCCATCCCTTCTACTTAAAAACACTCAAGAAAGGGTCTGTCTCTGTTCTACTCTTGATGCAGGCTGCATACAAATTCACATAGGAATCCCCACATGCTCCAATGAAGAGAAAAATTTTGGGTGCTAGGTGAAGAGGGACTGAAGGAAGTTTAAAAAATGGCCACCAAATACAAAGAAGTTTAGAAGCATACGAAGAGCCCTGCTGGATCAGATCAGTGGCCCATCTATAGTGCTGCCAGACTTCTCAGTATTGGGGGAGGGGGGTGTCTCCTGCTGGCAGCCCTCTCTGTCCTCAGACCGGTAGGGGGGAAAATTTTAACAGTGAAGTCACCAATGTCATTATGTAGGGTAGCTCTAGGAATCTCCAGAAACTCTATGGTTTTCCCAAAGAGTTTCTGGCAATTCCTAGCACTACTCTCAGGGGTCATTTCCTGCGGGAGCGCACAGGAGCGGAGTTCCGGCAGTAAGGAGCCCAGGGGGCAGGCACATGCAACAAGCCCCGGCCCCTGCTCCCAGCAGCCCTCAGTCGGGCCTCGAGGAGCAAGAAGCAGCCAGGTAAGTTGCAGAGCCCCCCCACCCGCCCGCCTTCAGGTACACTTTCTCCCTCCTCCATGAGGGCAGATCTGCATGTCCCCACCCCAATAGCTAGCAATCCAAAACAGTCCAGTGGAGCCTGAGCGGTGAGTGTTGCCTTCTGATACACTTCTGGTGATGTCAGGGGGTGTGACATATGCAAATATGTTATGCTAATAAGTTATGCTAATGAGCTCCTGCACCTCTTTTTCTACTAAATGACCCCTGACTACAGAACTTCTAGCCCCAGACGTGACACAACAATGCTGGTGCCCACCCCCAACCCTCTCACTGCTTGGCAGGCTTGACCTGACAACTGTACCCATCTAGTCCAGGGTGCGGTTTCACACGGCAGCCAACCAGTTGCCCCGCACGACCAATAAACGGGGCAGAGTGGCCAAGACGTCCCCTTGATGCTGCCACCTAGTACTGAGTTTCAGAGGTTTACTGCCAGTAACCAGTTACTGATAGTAGCCAGTGATGGGCCTGTTCTCCACGAATCTTTTTAACTCCCTCTTAAAGCTGTCCATGTTTGTGAACACCACTACGCCCCAAAGCAGTACATTCTACATTTTCATTACACGTTGAACATGGAGCTGAAAGGTCGCCCGTGCCACTTTCCAATCTCTCCACCCTTCCTTTCTCTGCGGAAGGGTTCCTTTCCCCTCACAGAAGCCGCAGCTGACACAGAAGATTGGGCAACTTCAGCTCGTATCTCTTCTTAAGAGAAACTGGGAAGGAATTTTGAACGACTACGATCGTACATTTCTTCTTCTGCCCACACAAGTCCCACATGTAGGTATAAGCCATTTTCTCCCACAAGACACTGAGGAAAGTTAAGAATAGTTTCTCTCTAAGAGCAGAGCCTGTTACTAGGGCTGCAAAGTAATTAAAAGCTTCAACTGAAAAGAATATGGTTTTTGACTGAAATTGTATTTAGCATTTACTGAGGCAGGGTGAAACACATACTGGTTATTCTGAAAGTCACTAGTCCCGTGGAAGAGACTTAGGAACAGAGTGCTCCACAAAGCATACCCTCCACTTGGACCCTATGCAAGGGTCATTTCCTGCGGGAGCGCACAGGAGCGGAGCTCCGGCAGTAAAGAGTCCAGGGGGCGGGCACATGCAACAAGCCCCACCCCCTGCTCCCAGGATCCCTCAGTCAGAGCAAGAAGCAGCCAGGTACGTTGCAGAGCCAGCCCCCTGGTCCAAAACAGTCCAGCGGCACCTTTAAGACCAGGTTTTATTCAGGTACAAGCTCTCCCTCCTCTGCGAGGACAGATCTACACGTTCCCCCCCTCAATAGCTAGCAATCCAAAACAGTCCAGTGGAGCCTGAGTGGTGGGTTTTGCCTTCTGACACACTTCCGGTGATGTCAGGGGGTGTGGCATACGCAAATAAGTTATGCTAATGAGTCATGCTAATGAGCTCCTGCACCTCTTTTTCTACGAAATGACCCCTGACCCTATGTAATGGCCAAAGAACACCAGCTGGTGGAAGAAACAGACACTCAACTGTCTAAGGACTGGGTGATATTAGAAGGAGTACATATAAAATTTAGCACCTTCCGAACGATCACTAGATACCAGCTCACCCAGTCATTTCATTACCACGAAGTTCAACCACACCCTCAATGGTACCCACAGCACATGTGTCACATCAGTTTTCACAAGCTTTCTCTAGCAGTCCATGGAGCAGATATCATATCACAAACTTTTTAATCAGTTCTCACAATATGACTTGCCTGTGGCTGTACAGTTGCTGCTTCTTATGCGTGCTCGCCTTGTTGAGATTGTGGGAAAGGCTGTGAACCCAGAAAACTGTCAATTCCTGGCCGGTTAAGCATTTGTTATTGCTGTGATCCTGGCAACAGACTGTCACATCTGTAGACCCCTCCATCTATAAACTCCAGAGGTTGCAACAGCTCTGGATGCAGGAACAGCTGCTTTATGAGCCCAGCAGATTCGGCAGTTTACACTAATTGTGATTCTAGAAGGGGTTTGTATAACCTCTGCTAATCCAGAGGAGTTTACAGAAGACATGAGCGATGGCATATGGGTCATTCATAGGATTTATTTATGTCGGCTTGCCACATGGAGAGTTTACTTTAAGGATCTTGACAGCTGAAAGGCAGTTTCCCTGGAACAGAGGTTCTCAAAACACTTTTAATTAACCAAGTTCTGTCCATTAAAAAATCCCTTTCTCCTCCTAACAGTCTTGAATGGTCACTTCTTACCCTCCTCATTTTACAGATGAAAAGCTGAGGGCCAAACTGGACACAACGGCGCCCACAGGTCAGTCCCATGGAGGCCATCACATCTAGTCTGGCCCTGAGGACCGTGGCTAAGGATGGTCTTGATTATTGTTATTTTTTATTTTTTCAAAACAATTTATGCCATCAAAAAAGATACACAAATATAGAAGTACATTTCAATATCTTAAGAACATTAAATTAAAGTCAGTGTAACATTACAACCGAAAGATCTTCTATAATATCCAAGGTCATTAGTCTTCGGAACTAGAGGAGTAAGGAAGGATTACAGATATTATCATTTCCCATCAGGCTTTGATAATAATGTTTGATGCTAATAATTCAAATTCACATCGGTCACCAGTTATGATAATGTGAGTTTGCCGGGAGTATATCGTGTGTGGTGAGATACGAGAAAATTGGGAACCAGGATGATTCAAATTTGGGATTGGAAGACTGAGACGTTTGTGCTCTGTGTGTACTCTATCTGAGATTTTTGCCATCACAAATTGCTCCCACACTTTCTCATGCCATGCGGATAACGTTGGTGGCGGTGGAGATTTCCAGCATGCAGCTATTGTCAGACGTGCTGTTGCAAGGAGTATAGAAATTATTTCCTTATTTCTGGCAAGGATGGTTTTGAACTCAGGTCTTCCAGAGGCAGCTCAGCAACAACATACTTGCAAGCAGGGGTCATTTCGTAGAAAAAGAGCTAGGGGAACTCATTAACATAACTTATTAGCATATGCCACACCCCCTGACATCACCGGAAGTGTGTCATAAGGCCACAACCCCATGACATCACCGGAAATGTGTCATAAGGCCACACACCCCGCCCCCAACGGTCCCGGCCGCCACCTCCGGCCTTGCAGCTCCACTGCCGAGCCCCATGAGGGGCCCGGCGGTGGACCTGCAAGGCCGGCGGGAGTGCAAGGAATCCCCGCGAAAGCCCTCCCTGGTCCCAGGCAGGCAGGGGTGGGGAGAGGCAGGGAGGAAGCAACTTACCCTCCCTCTTCTCCTGCCTCCTCCTAGCTGAATGAGGGCCGGAAGCGGGGCGGCCGGAAGCAGGGGGCGGGGCTTCGTCATGTGCCCCCCCGTACCTCACCCGGGGGAACTGCGATCCCACGCGTTCCCCCCCGAAATGACCTCTGTTTGCAAGGCTTCCCAACTATTACAGAAGGAATGAAGCTAGAGACTATTTTTTCCCCCTTAACTCTCATAAAGCTTGTCTGAGCAAGCATACCAAGAACACCAGCAGTCTGCTTTTCACAAATCAGTTATCAGTTGTTGTTTGTCTGGTACCATCAATGTGCGGGGGGGCAGGCCTTTACAGAGTACAAGACGAGAATTCCCTCAGCAACAGGAAAGTCATCTGTTTGAAGTTTATAAACTGTAGATTCCTGGTATGTGGCCAGGGTCAAGGAACAACTGGAAATAGCATCGTACTTTTTCAACCATTTCTGCTTGCCAGCCCGTTAACAGCTTCCCTCACTAAAGTGTGAGCACATTATTAGGCTGATTAGCACAATATATATTTCCTCCTCAACTGCAGACTCACTGCAGGCCGGCTGTAACAGAAGAGACGAGTTGTTTCTTACACCCCACTTTTCTCTGCCCTTACAATCGCCTTCCCTTCCTCTCCCCACAACAGGCACCCTGTGAGGCCAGTGGGGCTGAGAGAGTTCTGAGAGAACTGTGACTTGCCCAAGGTCACCTAGCGGGCTTCATGTGGAGGAATGTGGAATCAAACCCGGTTCTCCAGATTAGAGTCCGCTGCTCTTAACCACTGCACCAAACTGGCTGTCAACAACCTAGTTCTTCTGGAGGTGTTGTTTTGGAACGTTAAAAAAAAAAAGGTTTCACATGCATTTAGCCTTTAGAATGCAATCCATAATGTGATAACTCCTGCCCAGTGAAAACATGTTGCCAAAGAGTAAACAGGGGCTTCGGGGCTACCACAGCCCCACCCAAACGAACCGTCCAAGGGAAATGACTTTGCTGAACACGACTGCATTCGAGATACCGGGAAACACCCATGTTCTTTACCAAATCATTTTTATCCTTTAAAAAATGAAATGTTTTCTCAGAAGGCTTAAAGTCGCGTACAACCATCTTGGGATAGTGAAGGGGTCAACAGTGGGAGGGCTTCTAATGTCCTGGCCCCACTGGTGGACCTCCTGATGGCACCTGGTATTTCTGGCCACTGTGTGACACAGAGTGTTGGAGTGGATGGGCCTTTGGCCTGATCCAACATTGGCGTCTCTTATGTTCTTATGTTATGTTCTTAAGGAGTGTTTCCCACTGCCCAGCCAAGCTCTGCAACCTTCTGAACCCAAAAACAGTTCATAACCCCAATTTCTGAGATTTGGGGAGGGCCAATCCAGATACTATGGCCCAATCTGCATCTAGCACTTGCTCCCTTATCTTACCAAACCCACAATGGAACAGAAAAAGATGCAGCTCAAAACCACATTCAAATACCCCGGGGGGGCCAACGCCGTACTGACTGCAGAGTCACCCCCAAATGGCCATAAAACGACCATAAATCTATGCAGACGCTTCCATAAAACCAAGAGACCGAAGGAAGTGAAAGCAGCATGCAGTCTGGACTCTGGACACGGCCATAAAAGCCGACAATCCATCAACGTGAAAGTGGCATGCAATGCAGAGGGAAATTTCTGTTCCAGCGTGGGTCTGGTAAAACAGCGGAGCAAATGCTAGATGCAGAATGGGCCCTATGTTGAGGCATGGATGCAGAATGTGCGGTCAAGAGGGTCCTTACAGAAGGACAGTCATCGTACCAGACTGTTCCCAGCAATGGAGATTCCAGATGGGTAGCTTTATTAGTCTGTAACCATAAAATAAAACAGGAGTCCAGGGGCATTTTAAAACACTAACAAAACATATGGCAGTTTTATTCCAGCTCCTACTTGATTTTCCTATAAATGGGGTTTCATCCCAGCTGGGCTTATTACTGTCTCCGCTGTGATAGGAAAAATTTTTTTTAAAGCTGGTCAGGAGGGGAACAGGAGCGATTCAGGGCAGCAGGGGAGGTTTCTGACCCCCCACCAGATAATTGCCTCCTGCAAATCCCTCCCCCTCCCCGTCCATGAATATAAAGGAAATATGAGGTTTAGAATTTTCCTTTCTCCCACATTTTAAGCTTTCCTCTATTGGGATAGCTGGTTAATATAGCAGGAGTTTTGCCCAGTCACAGAAGCGTGATACTGAGTGCAGTAAATGAATCTCTCAAGAAGTGTATTACAAAAAAAGGTGAATGTACATGAATAAATGTAAGTCTACCTTTTTTTGCAATACATTTCTTGGGAGATCTATTCAAGTACATCCAGTTCACATTCAGGTGACAGTCAAAAGAAGAAAAAGAAGCCTAATCTACAGAGTCCTTCCCCGTCACAAATGGCCAGCTTGTCTGCCATCATGTGTGGGGGAGTATGAGGGCATTGTCTCTACAGGAGAGACCTGCAGAGACGTGTGTCTCCAACGGAAGGCCATGTGCAGCGAGTGAGAGACAAAGGGAGAAAGGACAGAATCAGAGGGCAGCTCCCAGGTTTAGACAAAGAGAGACATTCCATCCAAGGAGAGAACACCTGTACAACATTACAGTCATGTAGTGTGTGTGTGTGTCCCCCCCCCCAATGTCCACTGCTCACTCCAACATCCTCCTTGGAGAGAAATATGCTAGAAAAGACAGGCTTGATGTTTAACTGGAAAAAAACCTCCACCCATCCACTGCTTTCTCCTGTCGTCATTGCTGCTGCTGTTCTGGGGATGGGGTTGCCAAGTGTATCTTCGCCAGGAGCGGGGAGCTCCTGGCCAGCGTCTTGTGTGCACGCACGTGTGCAAAGCATGCGCGCGCCGCATGCACATCACCCAGAAGTGACAAGAGGACGCCAGGCACGCTGGGGGCGAGGCCACGGCCATACAAGGGAAAACTATAGAGTTTTCCTTTGTATGGCCGTGGCCCCGCCCCCAGCGTGCCCGGCGTGCCCACGTCACTTCCTGGTGGGGTTCCCCCGGGGCCCGATTCCGCGGCGGCGGAAATCGGGCCTCCAAAGCGGGGGGTTAGCACACACCCCGCCCCCACTTGGCAGCCCTAGATGGGTTGGACATTCAGGAGGGCTTTCCCCCTCTTTTAAAAGGGCAGCCAGTCTGTGCACTAGGAACACATTTAATTTAAAAGGGAGAACAAGCAATTGCCCTGGTGTGAGTGAAGGTGAGGAGGCTTTTCCCAACATCTTGTGTTCCACTGGAAAGCAGAGGGGGAGGGGCACCAATAAAATGGTGGTGGAGCTGAAGAGAAGAGGTTGCCTGCAGGGAATGGGGCTGAATCCGACCGCAGGGTATTTGGCCCGCACCCAGGACTGGCTGCCCTAAATGGAGGGGTGACGTCTGCAGTGGAGAAAGCACAACTTGTAAATGGTAAGCCAGACATTATCGGTGTCGGGCTTCCCAGTCAAAACACTCAACAACGTTCCTTCCAAAGTTTCAGTTTATTGAGAGTTAGTACTTGAGACACCATGAACTCCTGTGTCAGGAATGGCGGGAGAAAGAGCCGCCCGTACAGTTATACCCCCTTCAAACCAGACCCGCTGATGCAGTGAACCCAAGAGGCAAGCACCTGAACCAAGAGGCAAGCGCTGCCACTATTCTACCACCGAGGTGGCAAGTCATTGGCTGCCCTATAAGAACAGGGGCAAGAGGGCCCTGGCAGAAGTTTGAGACAGTGTAGTGGGAGACCACGCTACTGAGACAGCTGGCCACCAAACTTGGGGGGGTTGTTCCCATCTTGGATGATTAATATAGGTATAGCACCGTATTATTGGAAGGTTTTATTGTGATTTTAAATGTTTTATTTATTATATACTGTATTGTATTTTGCACTCGGCTTTGCCGCATGTGAGTCGCCCTGAGCCTTTGGGAGGGCGGGATATAAATCAATCAAACAAACAAACAAATAAATAAATAAATAAAACGCGGGCAAAAGACAGCAGTGACATTCCCAGCGGGAAAAGCGGACCCCGGCAGAGCCGAGCCTTCAAGGACGCCAAACAGATAACAGAGCGCAGCAGATGAGACGCGGAAGATGGGAGGGGGGAGACGAGAAGAGGGAGTTGGGCACCCCACACCTTCCAGACCATGGCAGCATTAGCTGACAATCGGAAGACAGCAAAAATGCCGAGAGTGTGTGACTGACCCAAGATCAGCCACGGTAGGGTGGGGATTCGAACCTGGGTCTCCCAGATGCCAGCCCGACACTATGCCAGGCTGTCTTGGTTTGCCGCTACAGGCAGGCGTGTGGCTTGTCTCTCCTGCTTGCGCACTCTCCGCTCTGGGCCCCTCCTTTCTCCTCCCACAGAGCGCAAGAAGAACTCCAACGCAAACACACTTCGATGCACCACAACGTTCACCTCGGAGCCTGGTGTGCACAAGCCAAGATTCCTACCTGAGAGTCAACCGGGGGTGGGTGGGTGGGTTAAACTTCAGTTTGGTAGGCACCAATATTTGGACATCTTGGGTGACTGGAGTTTGTCTTCAGTGAGAGTTTGGTATTGCGCTCTGTGCGAGAAAGGAGAGGGGAGGAGGAGGCGAGCACGTGGGCTCTCTGCAATCAACATGCACGGACAGGAGCTGTGGCTCAGTGGCGGAGCATCGGCTTTGCACGCAGAAGGTTCCAAGTTCAATCCCGGGCTGCTCCAGTTAAAAGGGCCAGGCAGTACCTGATGTAAAAGACCTCGACGTGAGACCCTGGAGAGCCGCTGCCAGTCTGAGGAGACTGACCTTGTTGGACCGGTGGTCTAACGCAGTACAAGGCAGCTTCATGTGTGCTCAGGCTATTAGCATCGCAGCACTTCCTCTCCTCCGAGTGGTCCCAATTCCATAAATGGATTTAAAGTTCCTTTCAGTTATTGTGCTTTCATTTTTTGATTTTCTCCTTATTGTAATCATTAGAAAATCCTACAAACTCAGTTAATCTGTTATATAGTTCACATGGGTATGAGTTGCATAATTCAATATAATATTGTTATAAGGTTTAACGAAGGTTTAATGATAATTACAATATTTAAAGAACGGAAAACACATACGTATACACACACACACACACACACCAAGGTAACAATGTGGAAATCTTATTTGAAAGTTTATATGTTGGTTTTATTGTGTTATTTCAAAATGTTTCATCTTCACATCTGTATTTGTGTATTTCTAATAAAATAAAAATTATTATTTTAAAAAAATGTGTGCTCAGGCTATTGGCGGCAAGCTGGAGCCCGTATTCCAGCCAAGCAACCATTCTGCTAGCGGAGGTTCCCCCCTCTGGTGGAAGCGGTCTTCTCCCGACACGAGAGACATTCAGTGCCTTCCGCAGGAAAAAACTCTTTCCACTTAGAGGTAAACGCCACCACTCACATAACAGATCTGTGGGATCTCACCCGATAGATATGTTACCCCAAGCTTGGGGGTGACAGCTGGGGGGGGTCAAGTCAATAAAGGACAGATGTTTACCAGAACACATATGGAGGACAAGCAGAAAACTAGCCTGCCATGAAGAACAGAAACCAGGACGCATTCGTTTTGCTCTCCTCTCTGCTTTTTCACTCGGAACTTGAAGCTACTATGGATCTTGCACGAAGTCACAGTGGAAGGAAATTCATGGCCAGAGAAGAAGAAGAGAAGAGATTGGATTTATACCCTGCCCTTCACTACCCAAAGGAGTCTCAGAGCGGCTTACAATCTCCTTCCCCTTCCCCTCCCCACAACAGACACCCTGTGAGGTAGGTGGGGCCGAGAGAGCTCTTTCAAGGACTGCTCCTGAGAGACCAGCTCTGACAGAACTATGGCTTGCCCAAGGTCATCCAGCAGGTGCAAGTGGAGGAGTGGGGAATCAAACCCGGTTCTTCGAGATTAAGAGTCCGCACACTTAACCATGACACCAAACTGGCTCTCGAATACTTTTGAATACTTTCAAAGGGCTTTCCGATCCCAAACGTTCTACAATTTTCAGGTAGTCTCCAAAAAATCTGATGGGAGCGGAGCATGTTGGGTTACTGCAACTGAAGGCAAAAAAGTAGTAAAGGGCATTCGTTCCACAGATTTCACTCTGTACCCAAGGTTCTTTAGAAATACGGCATCATCTGCGAATGATGAGTACACGCATGAGGTGCAGCTTTAGCCAGTAAAACAGCCACATATTTTCCCAACAAAATAAAAAATTTTGCATGCGTAAACCGTTCCTGTATCATACCGTTTAAGTTTATTTAGTACCAACAAAACTATTTCTCAAATACAAAACAGCATCACAGGAAGGCTCTTTTAGCAGCAAGAATTGAACCCCCAGCGGGGTTCCACATGAACCCCCAAGATACTTTGCTAGCCCTTCTCTCTCTCCCTTGCTAGGTGCTAGATCTAAGCTCCCTAATTCTCAGCTCTTTATAGGTAAAAAGCCATGGTGGAGGCTGATTTCTAACTATCTGCATAGTAGCAGTAATGATAATATATTAATACTTTCCCTGAGCATCTGTTAACATTAGCAGCACCTCTCATCTGTGGAAAGCATCGAAATGAACCAGTTATTTTTTTTTAAAAGCCCTCAATATCAATAACCCTTCATCAAAAACCGATATGTGAATACACCAAGTTATCATTTCAGGAAACAGCTCAATCCGGCTGCATCAACATTGTAGACTAGGGTCTGTTTTGAGAGAGTGACACATGAGCAATCTTCTGGGCGCATCCTGCAGTTTCCAACGCTGGCTCCTTTTGTTCGACCACGATAAGATTCTCAGAAGCCGATTTCTACGACCTGCTGAATGCGCAGGCCGAAAATACATGTAACCAGCGCTACAATTCCGTTCCCTGTTGGCTTCCAACTGCTAGCCGGGATGCGAAGCCAAATCCAGCCTCTACTTGTATCTCCCTGGTGGGTCTAAGGTACCACCGGAGCAAGAAATTTAACTTTGGCTCCCAAAGAACAATTTTGCAGCCGTCTGTCATCTCCTTATCTGAGAAGCGTTTCTGCTTTTCGTGAAAACCGAGAATTTCCTCCAATGGTGGCCGTTGTTGGGAGTTAACCACGAGGGCGTATCGGAGAGGAAACAAACCCCCAGGGCCCCATTTTTGTAGGCTTGTGCAAACCGAGAGAAACACAAATGCTTTCCACCAGTGCAAGAGCATTACACCTTCAGAATAAGCGTCATAATTTTAAATATATACAAGAACGAGAGACCAAAGTGTCGGCGCTGAAACCATTTCAGTCCGAGCGATTCACTGCGTAGGTTAGCCTGCAAGTAATTTCCCCTAAACGAATTTAACTGAAGTGGTGTTACCAGATTATAGAACATCCCTGCATGTGCTGTTTCTCATCCTCAAAACAGCCGGTGTGTGTGTGTGATGCTAATGCCATTATGGTTCCTGTTCTACAGATTGGGGGGGAATCTGAGAGGGAAAGACAGAGAGTTGCCACATCCATTCTCAGGACTGATGTGGAATTTGAACCCTGGTCTCTCAGAACTAAGGTGAACCCTCTCTCCCAAACCACACAGAAAAGAACAAATTAACTCATTCATTGCTGTGAATTAAACATATATTCTGCCTTCCCTTCATTATAGGACTCAAGGGAGGTACACAGAATTCCCTGGAGGTTTTCAACCTTGGTTATTTCAATCTATACACCCAACTTTTCTCCCCAACAGGCATGCTTAGCAGCTTGCAACATTATTCTCCCCTCCTCCGTTTTATCCTCACAAGAACAACCACCCTGAGAGAGTGACTGGCCCAAGATCACCCAACCAGCTTCCCTAGCAGAGTGGGGATTCGAACCTGGGTCTTCAGCAAGATGCCCGCATCATGAGCCTCCCAACTGGGAGCCCATAAACTCAGAGGAAACCAAGCATAAGACTATGCGAAAGAAAGCAAACCCCGCTGCGGTTTACGTTCAGCATGTCCTCATGACCCAGACTAGGCTACGATTGTTATGCATTAGCTTGAGTCAGACAAGGAGAAATGCAAGTTCAAATCCAGCTCGGTTATGATGCCCACTCGGAAAACCACTCTCTCAGGGCTGCACTCACAAACTGTCAGATACGGCACTATTGGTACACTACAGATGTTGCTGGCAAACTGGATTTTCCAATTCTTCCAATCATTTCGAAGGTTATAAAGAGGACAAAATGGGACGCCTGAGCTCTTTAGAGGAAGGGTAAGATCTGAATGTGACAAACTCACCATCAGATGCACATGGATGCTGCATATACACGTGGGTAAGCTCAGCTGCAGAGGACGTAATTCCAGTGCCAAAGGCCCACTGCAGGTACCAGTGAAGAGCAACGGGAGAACAGAACCACAAAGTTGGAAGGGGCCAGACAGGCCTTCTAGCCCAACCCCCTGCTCAAGGCAGGTTCAGCCTAGAGTGTCCCTGGTACGTGTTTGTCCAGCTGCTGCTTGAAGACTGCCAGGGAGGGGGAGCTCACCACCTCTCCAAGCAGCCGATTTCACTGCTGAACTACTCTGTAAAATAATATCCAGCCAGTACCTTTCCACCTGTAACTTAAACCCATTCTTGCGAGTCCTGTCCTCTGCTGCCAACCGGAACAGCTCCTTTCCCTCCTCTAAGTGACAGCCTTTCAAATATTTAAAGAGAACAATCCTGCCCTATCCTCCTCTTTTCCAGGCAGGACATTCCCAAGCAAGGCTCCCTCTAACCTGTGGAGTCTTGTGAGCTGTGGAGTCTACTTTTGTGAGCTCCTGGCATTCAAGTTGTGAGCGAGCCATTTGGCTGCCGCATAAATTAGTTTGCTCTGGAGCCATCCTTCCTGAGCCAAGGCAAAAATGTGTGAGCCGGAGGCTAAGAAATTGCGAGCTAGCCCACACTAACTCAGCTTAGAGAGCCAGTTTGATGTAATGGTCAGGAGCACGGACTCTAATCTGGGAGAACCGGGTTTGATTCCCGACTCTTCAACACGCAGGTGCTGGTGAGACCTTGGGTCAGTCACAAGTTATTTCAGAGCTGTTCTCTGAGCTCTCTCAGCCCCACCTACCTCACAGGGTGTCTGTTGTGGGGAGGGGAAGGGAAAGGAGTTTGTAGGCCACTCTGAGACTCCTTTGGGTAGTGAAGGGCGGGGTATAAATCCAATCTCTTCTTCTTCACTGTTCCCAAGTCCCTCAGCCTTTCCCCATAAGGGCTTGGTCTCCAGGCCCCTGATCCTGCTCCTCGCTCTGCCTATGGGGAGCCTCCATCCGAAAAGCCTCCCATTCATCACTCCCCGGGCCACGCCACGCAGGCTGTCGGAAATGCAAAGCAGGCATGTACAAAAGTGCGTGGACTGCGTTCTGACTCATCCAAACGGGTTCACTGTGAACAGTCGCTAACAATATCAGCCGGGCGATTTTCTACCGTGCGCGCCCCAGTGCGCGCCTGCATGTCAGTAACCACATAATTCGTCCTTTGCCGCATTTCTTACTCCAAATAGGCCCGCCGATGTTTCTGCAAGCCTAGGAAGACACTCCAGATTGCTATTTATACGCAGCTCCCTGGAGACTGGCTGGAGCAGTTATTTAAAGTCGGAAAGAGAAGCGCCGCCACCGAGCAAAGCGAGCGAGCAAAACATTCAGACGCTCAGAAGGAACATTCTCAGAGCCTCCCCACCCCCACTATCAATTATGTGGCTTCATTGGGGGGGGGAAGAGGGGGGTGCTCTGCACAGGAGGTGCGCGCACAAGCCCAGGGAGGAGGCTGCACAGAAGGCGGAAGGCGCAGAGAGCCACTTCTAGTTGCATCTCTTTCTGGAGAGGAGCAGAAATGTATTTCTTGCATCCACCTCCCCCCCCCCCAGCAAAACTCGCCAGGCAAAGGGCATGCATGTGTTCTGCCCTGGGGAGTCCCGCTGCACATTGCACTCAACCCTCCCAGAGCACCAAAGCCTGCCTGACCTCCGCCCAGGATACTGACAGGCAAATGGAGACAGAACCGGACAAACCTGGAGAAGAACAGGCTAGACCGAGAAGAGGGGGGGGGGGGGGACATGCAATCCGCTTAGGGCCATCAGGGCGTCTCTACTCAGGCTTCAGGAAGGCCACGGAAAGGGTGTATTCTGTGCAACCCTGCAGGGTCGCCGTTGTTTTGTAAACACTCCTGCAACGTGAAGTTACTCCGGGAGAAGAGATGCGAAACAGAGACAGTTTCGCGCTGCGATCAGTTTGCAAAACCAGAATTTCGCACAGGGCAAACCAGCGGTTCCCAGCCTCCTTCGGGGGAACCTTCTTCCCACACCCCCGCTGAACTTTGCGCGATCCGAGCGATCGCGGTTCATTCCCAGGGACGCCACGGCGAGAAACGCAGCAAGAGGGGGAGGCAGAACCTCTGATCGCAGCCCCCCCCCCCAAACGGCAAGAGCCCAGACTGTTGCTCCTGCTGCAGTGGCGCAGGCAAAAAGGGCCCCCCCCTCGGGGGTGGGCTGTGTCGCCGGCCGTCGCCGCCTCA
>NW_015163709.1:33440-42054 GCF_001447785.1 Gekko japonicus | reverse complement strand
CCGCCCGGAGCAAGAACCTCCCCCGGCCCTACTGGGTGCGTTTGCACCTTTGCAGGACTGCAGCGACTCCGGCACCCGCCGGGGGAAGGCGGACTCGGCGATCCGGCTACGCTTCGGTCAGAGCAGAAGCGCCCCGCCGGGTAAGGCCGACCCCGGGTGCAGAGGAGGCCGAGTGGGGTGGGCGAGGGGGGGGCAGGTGCCTCCAGCGCGTGGCTTTTTAAGAAAAATATATATTTTTTAATTTGCTTTTCTTTTAAGGGGATTTGGAAGCGCGCAGCGGTACGGAGCAGCCAGGCACCTGTCTGCGTGCAAATGCGTTTTGTCGCTTTAAAGGCACGGCCGGCCGGTGACATGTCGGAGCTTACCTGGAGAGGGGGGAAGAGTCCTCCGGGATGGGAAACGGACACGCCACTGATGCAGACGGCAGGGATTTGTGCATTGCAAGAAAACTTGGGTGTTTTTTTAGTGTCCGGTTGCTCGCTTTTTAAAAAAACAACCCTGTGATCCACAAGACGTTGGTCAGGGCGTTTCGAGAGCAAAACGCAAAAGAACAACGTCTGAGTCCAGGGACACCGTTAAGACCAACAAAGTTTTATTCAAGGTGAGCTTTCGTGTGCCTGCACACAAAAGCTCACCTTGAATAAGATTTTGTTTGTCTTTTTTTTTAATTAACTCTCCTAAAAAGGAGAGAATTTATTGCTTTTAATATCAGAAAGGGGGAGGGTATATAGCTGGACTAAGAAAAGTTTGAGTGATGCTCTATTAGTATGTTAATCTTTTGTTAGTATTAAACAAATCTTCTTTTGGCTTCTTCTGTGAGTTGTCAATCATCTTTCATCTTAACCTGTGAAAAACAAATATAAATGTTAATGTATTAGTAGTGTCCCTTTAGTTTACTGTTAATAAAGTCTTTTCATGCGCTTTCCGAACCAATCTTCAAGTTCTGGGCTGCCTTCCTTTTATGTCTCTCAGGTTATAGGATGGACCTTTCCCTGCTCCTTCATCTTCCGGAGTCTTGTCCCCCATCTCTGAGCCGCTGTCTCCTTCACTGTCCATTTCTTCCCATCTGGCAAGTGCTGCCTCCTCTGAGCTGGTGTGTCTCTTCAAAAAGTCTTGAGCTTTGAAAATGGAGTCACTCTTCTCCCTTTTATCTTTAAATGTAAAGATAAGTCCTTCTGGAATCAACCATCAATAACTAATTTGGTGATTTTGCAAGAACAAGGTCAGCCCTTTGTAAGCCTTCCTCTTCATTCGAATTTCAAATGGAACATCCTTCAAAATTCTGATTGTCTGTTCTCCAATTTTCATAGGCGTTGATGAAGACGCTCTCAATATTTGATCCCGACTTCTCTGCTTTGTAAACTTGACTACCACTTCTGCCGGCAGATTATTCATCTTTGTAAAGTTGGAATAGGCTCTATAAACCAGATCCATTTCCTCACTTATTTCTTCCGCTTCTCTGCCGGTGAGTGATGCCAAAGCTTCCGCTAAAATACTTCGGAGATCTTCTTTTTCCAGTTCTTTTATGCCTTGAAATCGGAGAGTCAAGTTTCATTTTTCCATTTGAAGCATCAATAACTTTTTATCTTGCATTTCTTGATGTTTTCCCATTTTCTCCACCTTCTTCTTGACCTTTTGAGCATCTTCTGCTGAGACCAGGCATTTTTGCGCAATTTCCTCCATTTTCTTAGCAGTATCATTCAGCTGGATCTGCTGGTTACTGAGAACACTTTCCATGCTTGTCAATGTCTGATTTATTTTTTGCATTTGCTCCAGCAGAGGGCGCAGAAGCTCGCTCTCTTGTTGAGTGACAGCCGGCTCCAAGGGGCAGCTTCTTTGCCGGCTTCTCCTGAAACTTTTTCTGCCCCGACATCTTTGTTTTATTGTTTACTTTTTAAAAGTTCATGCCGCGCAGCTGACAAATGAGTCTATCTGTCTTTCTTTCAACAATTCACCAAAAGGTAATACCACTCTTTTGAAATTTCACTCCCCCCCTCTTCTTTCTGTTAAATCAGTTTCTGTTTAATCGGGGGGGCTCTCCCCCTCCTCCCTTGCGCTTTTTCGTTAGGGGGGAATGCGCTTCGCTCTTTTTCCCGTTCCCGATCGGCAACTCACAGTTTTGGCTGAATATCTTCCATTCAAATGCTTTTCCGCTTCATCACTCGGTGACGTCCGGCGGCTCTGCTAGTCCCCGTGCAGGGCACTGCCGCGGCAAGAGCCATTGGGGCATGGGGTGAGCCTCAATTTCCGACCTTCGGGCCGGGAAAGAGGCACATCCCCTGTGCGCCCCGGATCGGAACCTCTGTCTGAGGCTCCTTAGGGTCTCCGCTTGTGCGGATTCCCTCCTTTAGCCGCGCGTGGGCAGATCGCCTCCGGGAGCTTCCCGAAGTTGCGACCGCCATTCACAGAGTCCAGACCGGAAGCCCCAGATTTTGTTTGTCTTAAAGGCAGGGGTCATTTCCTGCAGGAGCGCACAGGAGCAGAGCTCCGGTAGTAAAGAGCCCAGGGGCAGGCACATGCAACAAGCCCCACCCCCTGCTCCCAGCAGCCCTCAGTCAGAGCAAGAAGCAGCCAGGTAAGTTACAGAGGGGCCCCCTCCAAAACAGTCCAGTGGCACCTTTAAGATCAAGTTTTATTCAGGTACCCGCTCTCCCTCCTCTGCCAGGACAGATCTGCACCTTCCCCCCCCCCCCCAATAGCTAGCAATCCAGAACAGTCCAGTGGAGCCTGAGCGGTGGGCGTTGCCTTCTGACACACTTCCGGTGATGTCAGGGTGTTTGGCATATGCTAATGAGTTATGCTAATGAGCTCCTGCACCTCTTTTTCTGCCCATCAGACGCCATCAAAAGTTCAGGATCTGTTCCCATTAAAGGTTAAATGATCCTAAGCGATACATTCTCAAGTAGGAAAATAAAAAGGGATGAATGGCCAGGCGAGGATCTTCTTAGCCTGTGCCGCTTCGGGTGGCCCTCTGTAAACTGGATGGCAGTTCACTTATGCATTTAGGTATGGTTATTCAAAACATATTCGTCTGGCTTTTCACTGTAAGCGGTTCCAGACAGCAGTGTGTAACTCTGAAAACAGGAACTAATATCAAACAACTCCTCTCCCACACACATGTACAGCAGTGTTCTCTCTAAGCTGAGTTAGTGTGAGCCAGCTCTCAGTTTTTTAGCCTCCGGCTCACACATTTTGGTCTTCGCTCAGGAAGGATGGCTCCAGAGCAAACTCATTTATGCAGTTGCCAAATCATTTGCTCACAACTTTAATACCACTCGCTCACAAAGTAGAATTTTTGTTCACAAGATTCCACAGCGTAGAGAGAGCATTGACGTACACCCCAAGACCAATAAATATTCTAGAGCAACTGGTGTCCTGATTGCAGTGATAGGCTGGACCTGGGTTCAAACTCTTCACTCAGTCATTAATGTCCCGTCATTGGCCTAACCTACATCACAGGGTTGTTGTGAAGATTAAATGGAGGAAGGCCAGAACCGTGGATGGAGAAATGGCCGGATAAAAATGGTCTTAAACCACCGAAACGATATTTTAACAGTCCAGTATGCAAGGAAAAGATGAGGATCCAAACACCAGTCATGGTAACCCGTTCTGAGCAATACACCCTGTGAAATATGGCGCAGTTTGCCTGGCAACTAAACGGCACACGGTCACAGAGCCAAACAGCTCTGTTTCAAGAGAGAATGATAGACGCTTGCATGAGCCAGAGCCCATAGATTAAGGGTCCATTAACAGCTAAAGCCTAATGTGCTCTAAGTGATCCTGAATAATGCACTTTGGTTTAAGAACATAAGGGGGGGGGAGGAACGCCCAACATGAGGTGGATGGACTCCAAGGCTGTTAGCAATAGGACGTTTTCAAGGTCGTTAATTCACAGGAGCACCATTATGTCAGAAGTGACTTGAGGACACATAAGGCACACAATCTGCCATGGCTTTTATACCGTGTAAGATCTGCACATTACTCCAGTAATGTCGAACATAAGAAGGGCCCTGCTGGACCAGACCAGTGGTCCATCTAGTCTAGCATCCTGTCTCACACAGTGGCCAACCTGGAGGGCCAACAACAGGGCAGAGAGGCTGAGGCCTTTCCCTGATGTTGCCTCCTGGCTCTGGGATTCAGAGGGTGACTGCCTCTGAACATGGAGGTTCCCCTCAGTCACCATGGCTAGTAGCCACTGATAGACCTATCCTCTGTGAATTTATCTAATCCCCTTTTAAAGCTGTCTGTGCCTGTGGCCGTCACTACATCTTTTGGCAGCATATTCCACATTGTAATTACTGTGTAAAGAAGAAGGCGTGTAATGAAACTGTACCATGCTTGTATCTCCGAGAGACTGTGCTGTGTTTCTCATGGATCGATGGACGTTTACATGGGGTTGACCCTCACTGCTTGGATTCCATAGACATCAGGTAGCATTCAGGTATGTCTTGCTAGCCATTTTGGGGGCAATACCAACTCTGACTAATGAAATCCCCCCCCTCGACACAATCAAACGTGTGGTTGCATAATATTTTGCTATTGCATGCATACCATAAACAAAGTTAGAGTCCAGTGGCACCTTTAAGACCAACAAAGTTTTATTCAAGGTGTGAGCTTTTGTGTGCACGCACACTTTGTCAGACAGTAAAATGGAATTACAGATCATAGGCCCCGGTCACACGGCAAAGTTGCCGCGGGAGAGGCACGGATGGTGGGCGGATTATCCGGGCGCGATCACACCCCAACATCTGGGAAGTGGAGTGCACCCATGGCTTACCGCCGACAATGTGCGTTAAAAAACTAGTATCTCCAAGGTACTAGGAAACGTTTGCCATGGGCTGCCTCCAGACGCCCGTGGTGTGATTGCCGCCGGTGTGTGGCATTCCCCTCCGGTCACTCGTTTACCCGCCGGCGCCAACGGAAGGACCGGTGGTGTGCCGCTGACGCGTCTGATCGCGTAATCGTGGATCAAACTGCGCGGGGGCAATTAGCCACGCCTCCCCCCCCCGCAATATCCGCCCCGTGTGACCGGGGCCATAGTTGTATATATAGAGGGTGGCTTGTTAAGTTAGTATGCAAAACTGAAGGTGTTTTTTAGCAGATAAAAAGAATGACAAGCTTGGTTTCTGGTTATCATCTGTTTAGGTTCAGCTGGGGGGGGGCAACAACATAGGTAATAAATATTTCAGATTGATGTACCATAAACATTTAAGAGATAACTCGTCACAACTTCAGATACCTGATTTTCAAATGCTCTTCTCTACATTTACAGGGATGGACAGCTTAATCTTGAACTTGGCTTACGTTTCTATATTTTGGGGAGGTGGAAATTATGTGTTTTATCCTGGAGTATCTGTTGATTATGGAATTTGACATCCCAGCTCCTTTAAATTTAACTTCCTTCCTTCCTTCAAACTAGCACATCCATGCATTGTCTTTATTCGGAAGGTGTCGTCCGTTTGACAGGTCACAACCAGTGTTCCCTCTAAGCTGAGTTAGTGTGAGCTAACTCATAGTTTTTTAGCCCATGGCTTACACATTTTTGTCTTACCTCAGGAAGGATGGCTCCAAAGCAAACTAATGGATCAGGATCAGAACTGGGGAAATCGAGGGGAAGGGACAGGCAAACAGACTGGGTTAGGCAGGATAACAGGTTCAGAGGAGGGTGAGGCAAAGAGGAAGCAAAGGAGCAAAGCAGGTCCGGTGCAGAAAAACAAGGGCAGAGAAGGAGCTCCAAGTACAAGCTACTGGATAACCTCATCCTGCTTCCTCTTCCAAGGGATGCTGGGAAGCCAGAAAAGATGGTAGTGTTGTGGGAAGAGGAGACTTGCCAACCTCCAGGTGGGCCAAAAATTAGAGATCGCGGGAGGAAGTAGAATCCCAAAAACAACATCCGTGACAAGAAGACCTTGGGTTCTGTTGTTAGAGAGTCAACATGGAATGTTTCATTTAAGAGTTGATAAGTAATAATTGACAAGAATTGGGATTGCTACACGCTCAGATAAAGCAAATAGTATGAAACGGATTGTTTTCATTGCGCAGTATTCGTTAGCGTGCGAACGATAACAGAAGAACATTTCCTACAGAAATTACTACAGTAAACCTTTTTGCAACTTATCTTTATTGACTCTTCGTTGTTTTTGGCACAGAGGTTGTTTTTGGAATTCAACCTCCAGGTGGCGGCTGGAGATCTCCCAGAACTACAACTGATCTCTGGACAACAAAAATCAGTTCCCCTGGAGAAAAGGGCTGCTTTGGAAGATCGCCTAAAGGGCATTGTGCCCTTTGTGGCCCCTCCCCTCCCCCAACCTTGCCCTCCCCAGACTCCCCCCCCAAATCTCCAGGAATTTCCCAACCCAGAGCTGGCAACTGTAGCAGAGGAGCTGAGGGAGCATGTGTGCATTTCAGTGCCTGAAGGAGCAGACAAGCAAGGGTTCTTGACAACCTGATCTCCCTGACCTGGCATTGGCTCAGAAGGGGGTGCTTAGCACGGAGTCATCCACCTGCCTCTCAATCCAGATGTGCTTGAATGGCTTTTGAAACTGAAAGGCCAGAAATCTAGTTTAAAACATGATGGAAGCTCCCCCCCCCCTTTATCTGACCCAAATCAAAAGGGCGCAAGAGAAAAACAAAACAAAAAACCCTTTCCGTCGATAGAGAGGGAGGAAGTTTGGCCTGACCAGCCATGGGAAAGCCGCTCTCTGTGCTCCCACGGTGGCCGTGTGCCACGTTAACTCAGCAAAATGTGCATGCCCCTCTTGCAGCTCTCTCAGAGCGAGGAAAACAGCATTGTGCTATATTTGGGAGGGGGAGAGGAGAGGGAAGAAGAACAGCCCACGATACACGTTCCAGCTGTCTCTGACACCCACTACGCCATTTCCTTCTACAGCCTAAATATTCTCTGGCTTACCCATTTGGAGAGAGAGAGAGAGAGAGAAAATGCGAATTTTGGCAGCCCCTTTTGTCTCTTCTCTCTGTGCTGCCTCAACAGACTTGCAGATCAACTGCGGAGAGAGTGTGAGGTTCCCAGAGTGGTGGGCTGCTCTGCTAATCCCCTCTGCAGCATTCTAGGAATCAAAAGAACACGCGTTTTGTGGCTGAATGTTTCTGCCTCTCCGCTAGGTTACCGATCCTGGGTGTATTCCCAGTGCTGCGAAGCAGGCATGCGCTTCGTGCCGCAGCGAGGGGTCGGAGGCCTGTCTGTTCTTGAAAGATGAAGGCCCTGCCCTAGCCGACAGATCTGCTCTGGTCAGAGGTTTGTTATCGAGAGCCCCTGCTGCAGATGCAGAGAGCAGTCAGAGGAAAACGTTTGAGCATCTTTGCGGAGTCAGATGAAAGGCACCATCTGGGTCTTAAAAGGCTAACACAATTTGAGGCAGGGGATGAGCTTTTGTAAGCCACTGCTCACTTCTCAGACTCACGAAAGCTCCTACCCTGCCACACGTGTTAGTCTTTAAGGTGCTACTGTACTGTTGCACTTTTCTACTGCTACAGACAGACGGACACATCAGCCCATCTTGATCTTGCTTCTGGGTCTGTCTCCTTTGGATGCTGTACTCACTAGAAAAAGAGGAGGAGGAGGAGGAGATTGGATTTATATCCTGCCCTTCCAGGGCTTTTTTTGTAGAAAAAGCCCAGCAGGAACTTATTAGCATAATAGGCCACACCCAACAGCAGAGATTAATATATTAGGCCACACCACTGACATCACAGCTCATTAGCATATTAGGCCACACCCCATGCCTTCCCTTGGCTTGCCTGGGTGCCCCACGGCTGCAGGGAGCCTGGGCAAGCCCCCCCTTGATGGGAAGGGAAAGCAGTTTAAACTGCCTTCCCTTGGCTTGTCTGGGCACCCCACGCTGCGCAGAGCCTTGGACAGGCCGGGGAAGGCATTTAAATGCCTCCCCAATCCTTTCAGGGGCCCCCTGGCTCGCCCACCTCGGAGTCGCTGGAGGGGTCGCTCTCCAGGCCTTCTCTCTGTAGCCACGCACGGAGAGGTTTTGGCTGTAGTGGGCGTGGCCAACTCAGAAGCCAGCCGGAACTCCGTTCCTGTGCGTTCCTGCCCAAAAATAGCCCTGCTATTTCCAAAAAAAAAAGGAAAGAAAGAAAAACATCAAAATATAGGGGATGTACAGCCCTTCTTGGTGAGACCCACAACAGACACCCTGTGAGGTAGGTGGGGCTGAGAGAGCTCTTGATAGAAACGGCTCTTTTTCAAGAACAGCTCTTGTCAGAACTACGGCTTTCCCGAGGTCATCCAGCCAGGTGCAAGTGGAGGAGTGGGGGAATCAAACCCAGTTCTCCCAGATTAGAGTCCGCGCACTTCACCATGAACAGCTCAGGAGCACCCAAATGCAGCACCTGGCAGAGTCAGACAAATATTTCCATGCTGCTTATTTTTATTTTAAGGTGCATACTCAGTTACGGCCCTTTAGCCCTCAGGGTCTGTCTGAGGCATCTCCATGTGTTCATGTGGTGTTCCCAGACACATTTTATGAGTCCCTTCCCTTTGAGATAGAGTTGGACAATACCTGGAGGTCTTGGGGGGTGGAGCCTGGGGAGGGGAGGGACCTCAGCAGGATAGAATGCCATAGACGCCATCCCCCAGAGCAGC
>NW_015163709.1:33067-33188 GCF_001447785.1 Gekko japonicus | reverse complement strand
TACCATATTGTATGTTATTATACCCGGTTTGTTTTTATAAGCAGTGTTATCAGTTCAGTGAAAGAAGCACAGTTTGTGGGGGGGGTTGCGGACTGAAGAAGACAGAAAGAATTAAGAACTT
>NW_015163709.1:23465-31662 GCF_001447785.1 Gekko japonicus | reverse complement strand
CGGCTGGGGGGGATCTGTCTGATCCCGCCGCCGCGCTTCTCTTTTGATGCGGCTCGAAAAAACCGCACTTTAGCCACGCCTTTCCCCCCAGTGTGACTGGAACCAATGACTGTTTCCTGGATGCTTTGGTCCATATAACCCATGTGCTTTAGTTATAACGTGTTACTGGGTGTGGTCAGACGGCGTGCTGGGAGCGAGTTAAACTGCTCCAGTTCTAACCGGATTATATTTGATCTGGATAATTGTGATCACACTTACCTCCCTTATCCCACCTCACCACGCAGTCACGTCACTCCCCGGCGTCTACACTACTGACGCGTGGGAGCGTGTGTCGGCGGGGTTTTAAAAATAATTTCCTCAGTTTGCGCATCTACATAGGTGCCCCTCCGTAAAAGGGGGGGAAACTATCATGGCGCATGCGCAGAACCACCAGGGCGAATCAATCCAACCCCTCGAACAAAAGACTTCCCTTTAAATATTTGACCCGAAAATGGCCTCCGTGAGATCCTGAACTCATCTAAATGCTAAAAAAGGTGACCGTTTAAATGTCGATTTTCTAAACGCGGTGGCGGCGCTCCGCCTATGTGCACACCACCAACGCATTTAAAAAATGGTGGGCAAAAAGCGGAAGCCTCGGGCAGCTTTCGAGTGGGGAGAGGGTTTTGAACCGGAAGTGGCTCGACACCGCAGGAGCGATCAGACGTGAGAAAAGTGTGGCTAGAACCGGAGAATCAGGAAAACACCAGTTGGGGACCTGGTAACAAAATACTCCATTTTAAAGGGGGGTTGAGCCGGAAAGCGACAGCTGGGGACGGTGCGCAAACGTGGATATAAAATCCGTTACTGAAGCGTGCTGAAAGCGGACTAAACGGCCCGTCTGAACGCACCCACTGTTTCAAGGAACGTTTAACTGTACGATTCCTGATGTGGACGGCGGGTTATATTCAGTCCTTACCTTGCAGTTTCCATGAAGCTTTGCAGTCAATTTGCAGATGATGCAAAATTATTCAGGGTGGTGAGAACCAAAATGGGTTGCGTGAGGAGCTCCAAAAGGGTCCATCGAATCTGAGTGTCTGGGCAACAGCTTGGCAAATAGAGGTCAGTGTGTAGTGATACATATTGGGGAGGGGGGGGATCTGACTTTTAATACATACTGATGGGGTTCTGAACTGGTACTGACCAAATAGGGAAAAATTTATTTGGATAGTGGTGGCACAAATGGGGTTGCCAACTCTGGGTTGGGAAATTCCTGGAGATTAGGGGGTGGAGCCTCGGGGGGAGGCTTTAGGGAGGGGAGTGAGTTCAGCGGGTTCAGTGTTCCCTCTAAGCTGAGTTAGCGTGAGCTAGCTCACAGTTTTTTAGCCTCCAGCTCACAGATTTTTGTCTTAGCTCAGGCAGGAGGGTTCCTGAGCAAACTAATTTGTGCAGTAGCCAAATGGCTCGCTCACAACTTTAATGCCAGGAGCTCACAAAGTAGAATGTTTGCTCACAAGACTCCACACCTTAGAGGGAACATTATAATGCCATATAGACCATCCTCCAAAGCAGCTATTTTCTCCAGGGGAACTGCAAAAGTCACAGTTTCTAATGGCAAACCACACAGAGGCAAGGTCTGAAATCTGTTTCATTCAAAGATGGGAGGCTGTGATGAGGCTGATTCAGTTCCAAAAAGGTACCAGATTAACATTGATCTCTATAACCTGGAGACCAGTTGTAATTCCAGGAGATCTCCAGCCCCACCTAAAGGTCGGCAACTCTGGGTACAAATGGTGAGTCACTGTTGGGAGGGCCATGAAGAAGGCCCTAGGAAGGACACTCAAGCTAGAGAAAAGGGGCCGGAAAAGCTCTGTCCTTTCCGCTGGTGAAAGCGGAGCGGGAGGGACACCGAAAACACCTCCCTCCCCCTTGCAATCCTGAGCAAAGGAGCACTTTTAAAGATGAGTCCCTCTAATGTACATCTGACTGGGAGTCTGGTCATAACACAGTAGAAGGAGAAGAGGAGGAGGACGAGGAGGAGTTGGATTTATACCCCGCCCTTCACTTGGAGTCTCAGAGCGGCTCCTTCCCTCCTTCTCCCCGCAACAGACACCCTGTGAGGCAGGTGGGGCTGAGAGAGCTCTGAAAGAACTGCTCTTGAGAGAACAGCTTTGAGAGCACTGGGACTGACCCGAGGTCACCCAGTTGGCTTCATGTGGAGGAGGGGGTAATCGAACCCGGTTCTCCAGATTAGAGTCCGCTGCTCTTCTCCACTACACCCAACTGATCAAACGTCTGTCTTCATATTCAAATTGGCTGGCAATTGCTCTCTTTCTCATGTAGCTGGCTCAGTTGCTCTCAGGATGGGAGTAGGTTGGCAACCCTGACCCAAACAAGGGGTCTCCATGGTTCCCGCTGTTTCTTGGCTGTGTCTTTTCCTTGCTGCTGTTTAAATTAAAAATAATATTTTTAGCATTACATCCAAGTGGTCATTCACAAAATGAAAATTTCTCTCCCCCCCCCTTGTTGTTTACGATTCTTTTTGTTCTCTAGAACAGGGATCGCCTGTCTTTCAGCCTCCAGGGAAATATGCTTTTCACCAGTGTGGCTTTCAGTATTTTTGGTGCCTTTCATTCTTCTTGAATGTTAAATTGTTCATAAGCAATTTGTATATTTTAGAATGATTGTCATCTCTCTCCCTCCCTCTCTCTCTCTCTCCCTCTCTCTCTCTCTCTCTCTCTCTCTCTCTCTCTCTCTCTCTCTCTCTCTCATATATTTAGGTGGTGAAGTCCTAGTTTTACTCTTTATAAAAAACAAATCTAAAAAACTCTCACAACAAGCTGCTTCCATGCACACCCACAGACAATTTCTGCTGCAATTTCATGTCCCTGAATTTAGGCTTTGTTGTCTTAGTTAAGTTGTAAACCAGGGCTACCAGATACCCTCTGTTCAGGGGACGTGTTCTCTTTTTTTGGTGTCAGCCCCCTTTTGTGCTCTTTTTAAGAAACTGATGGAAATGTCCTCTTTTCTGTGTTGGAAGGTTAAGAATATTTCTAGTTAGTAGGGATTATCACAGTTTAAATAGTAGGGGTATTTCAAATGAGATTTGTCATAGTGATCGTGTGATCACTTGTTTGAAGCCATCAGGAGGGAAACGTGTCCAATTTTTTGTTTTTCGGAATATGGTAACCCTACGCAAACGGGTCTCTTGTGCACTGTCGCCGCCTGAACATGACACACCACATTTCCCTGTGTGGATAATGCTTAAAGAGAGCCCCCTGCAGCAACAAGAAGGTATTGCGTGTATGCGCAGAAAAACATTGGTTTTCAAAGGTAACGTTACATCCGCAGCTATTCTCTGGAATATTTCATAAATTCATAAGACTAAGCAAATGGATACCGTTAGATAACTTATTCATGTTATCAGGAATATTCATTTTTTCCCCCTACTGAACACACAAAATAGTGGAAAGGAGAACTGAAAGCAGAAGTTAAGGAAACTCTCTAGGTGATGTTAATTGTTTGGTCTCCATATTTCCACGCTGCCTTATAGAGTTGCCAACTGTGGGTTGGGAAATTCCTGGAGATTTAGTGGTGACGCCTGGGGAGGGTGGGGTTTGGGGACAGGAGGGGGCTCAGCAGGGATGTGTCACCACAGAGTCCACCTTCCAGAGCGGCCGTTTCCTCCAGGCGATCTGATCTCTGTACTCTGGAGACCAGCTGTAAATTCCGGTAGAACTCCAGCCCCCACCTGGAGGTTGGCAATTCTGCTTTCGTACCATGATCCTCAGAACAGAGGGGCAACGATGTTAGCAAATCTGACAGGGTCCAGATTTTGGCGCTTTTTTCTTTCTGACTTTGAATGGTCACCCATCCATCCACCCAAAAGCGGATGAGAGTTTGTGCACGCGATCCGGGGGGGGACTGTGTGGCTCAGTGGTAGAGCATCTGCTTGGCATATGGAGGGTCCCAGGTTCAATCCCCAGCATCTCCAGCTAAAACGATCAGGGAGTAGTTGCTGGAAAGACCTCTGCCTGGGGCCCCGGAGAGCCTCTGCCAGTCTGAGAAGATGTTAATCAGGGGTCATTTCCTGCAGGAGCGCACAGGAGCGGAGCTCCGGCAGTAAAGAGCCCAGGGGGCGGGCACATGCAACAAGCCCCGCCCCTTGCTCCCAGCAGCCCTGAGCCATGAGAAGCAAGAAGCAGCCAGGTAAGTTGCAGTGGGTGTTGCCTTCTGACACACTTCCGGTGATGTTGGGTGGTGTGGCATATGCAAATAAGTTATGCTAATGAGCCCCTGCGCCTCTTTTTCTACTAAATGACTCCTGGATGTTACTGACCTCGATGTACCATTGATCTGATTCCGCATAAGGCAGCTCCGTGCGCTGATGTCAGTGCATTACATGTCTGGCCTCACACCACGTCTCACAACCAATACCCCCTCTAAGCGGTGGAGTCTTGTGAGCAAAAAGTCTGCTTTGTGAGCAACTAGCATTAAAGTTGTGAGTGAGCGATTTGGCTACTGCATAAATCAGCTTGCTCTGCTGGAGCCATCCTTCCAGAGCTAAGGCAAAAATGTGTGAGCCGGAGGCTAAAAAACTGAGAGCTAGCTCACACTAACTCAGCTTAGAGGGAACACTGCTCACAACCTGAGTCTCGACCAAACAGCTGCAAAGCAGAGGGTGAAGGGTCTCTCTGCAGCAGCAGCAGCAGCAGGGCAGAAGGCACGCCAGCATGGTATAGCGGCTAAAGCGTCAGGCTGGGATCTGGGAGACCCAGGTTCAAATTCCCACTCTGCCATAGAAGTTTGCTGGGTGACCTTGGGCCAGTCACCCACTCTCAGCCTACCCTACCTCACGGTGAGGATAAGAGGGAGGCGAGCAGAATGACGCAAGCCACTCTGGGTCCCCACTGGGGAGGAAAGCGGGATATAAATAAAGTAAATAAAAATCTTAAATGATGGCGGTGGGGGCCAGCCCTTCACGCGGCTGCTTTTCCCAGCAGCATGGCCAATATGGGCTCAGAATCCCACCTGGAAAAACAGTGGGTGGGGTTGTTTGGAGCCCCTGACAACGCTGGACTTTCCTGGGCCACCACAGCCTTTCCCCGCCAAACAGCTCACCCTGGAGGGAGGATGCAGCATGGACTGAGGCTTCACTGGCCCCAGCGCAGCACAGTGGCACAGGCTACGGCCTGGTCAGAGGTCAGAGGCCTCTGGCTGGGGCCAGTGCAGGGAGTGTCGGCTGGCCAGGATGGAGCACGGAGAGGGCTACTGTCCACATTCTCAGCCCTAGTGGCCGTTGATACGGTCAAACAACAAATATATACACTGCAGAAACCTTTTTTATAAGTTAAAGTGTTCTTTATGTTCCATCTTATAACGTTAGGCTTGCCAAGTCCCCCTGGGGGGCGGGGAAACCCCCGCCCCAGAGGCCCGTTTCCCGCCGGCGGTGGATCGGGCCCCAGGGGGAACCCCACCCCGACGTGCACGTCACGCCGGGCACGGTGAGGGTGGGGCCACGGTCATCAGAGGGAAAACTCTCGGATGGTCGTGTCCCTGCCCCCAGCGTGCCTGGTGTGGTTGCGTCACTTCCGAGTGACGTGGATGTGGTGCGCGTGCGCATGCGCGCTCCAGCCGGGAGTCCTCCGCTGTGGCGACAATAAGACTTGGCAACCCTATGTGGTTACATTCCACATTCTTCTTCTACCCTTCACTGGTATGCAGCATCCTTTTCCACAGCATTTTCCTGCAGAATATCCACTAGGAAGAATAACAAAAGCGCTTCCTTTTGTGACTGTGAGAATCAGTTTAGGACACACACACACACACACACACACACTTGAACATGGAATATGTTTTTTTTTTCGGGGAAGACGGTCGTGTTCAAAAATTATATACTGAAGAACAGCGTGTGTCAGCCTAGTGAGCATTTAATTTTAAAAAGGAATCTTATGTGACTGATAATAAAAAATGCCAGTTTCTTTAAAAACCCATTGGTGAGGGGGGAAAGGTATTCTGCATCTCTTTCAGGGGCATACATTCTTTCACACAGGGACGTTTTCCAAGGAGGTTTGTAATGGATGCTTAAAAACAGATATCAGGCTGAATGAAATCAGACATCCCCCCCACACACACACACACGCTTCTGCCTCCCCTCCTTTCTACTGGTAAAAGTTCCCCAAAACAACCAGAGGAGGCAACAGCGCCGTAGTATAAATCTCCCTCCAGTTTTCTTCCCAAATCCTTCTCTCTAGAGACAGTACAGTGGAGAGAGACAAAACAAGAAAGGAGCAAAGGGTCCCGAGATAAGAGGTTGTGGAACAGAAGAGTTGAAGAGAGCTAATTTGGTTGGGAAGGTGTGAATTGGCTTGGTTTCAGAGCCCTCGTGCAGTAACATCTCCCCTGTTCTATCCCTCCCATTTCAACAAAAAGGGCCTCATATCCCCTTATATAGGCTCAATGAAAAGGTTAATTAGGGTTTTGGTTTTTAATTTTTATTGAAAGCTGGGAATTTCCAGGCAGGGGCATAGTTTTTTTGGGGGGGGCACTGTCCCCGTATGCCCCCAGTCGCTACAGGCTTCTGCTCACCCCACTCTAGAGGGTAGAAATTGTTTACAGGAAAAATGTAGGAACACTTTTCAGAAATATTCCGACACCTTGAATTACGAGGAAAGGTGGGGTATAAATGTTTTAATATATAAATAAAAAAATTTAAATCACAGACTGAAAATACCTGGGATGCCAGCCAATTTGATATACAAAACAAACATTTGTAGGAAAACAGGAAGTAAACATTGATAGAATCATAGAGTTGGAAGGGACCTCCGGGGTCATTTACTCCAACCCCCTGCACAATGCAGGAAATTCACAAATCCCTCCCCCCCACACACACAGTGACTGCTGTTCCACACCCAGAAGATTCCATGTTAAGCTTCGAGCCAGGCCAGGGCTCCTCTGAGCGAACTTCCTATTGGTCGCTTCGTAACAGCGACCAATCAGAACGGTACCATTCCCTAGGAGGGAAAGACTCCCATTGGTCTTTATTCTAGCAATCTCATTGGTTGTTATTTGTAAATAGGCGTGGCTACATTAGCCCGGTTATGTTTAAAAGGAGCATAAGCTCCCACTGTTTTCTGTTCTGGTTTCTTACTGAGTTGAGTGCTTGTTCGTTACTTCCAATAAAGCTGAATCACTTGCTGAATCACTCTAAGAGTCCTTTGTTAGTGCGATCTAACACTCTTGGTTCTGGTTCAACCTTCTGGGGCAACAGAAAACTACTCCACGCTATCCTCTCAATGGCAGCCCTTCAAGTACTCGAAGATGACGATCATATCACCTCTCAGTCATGTTGCTGCATTCTGCTGGTGCCGTGCACAGAAAAAGCTTTTTTGGTGGAATTTGCATAGCACACTCAATCCCAACAGAGAGCACTACTGGATTCTCTAAAAATAAAACCATACCATTTTTACATGTGATTAACTGACTGGTGGCTACAATAGATGTCCCCCGGCTTGCTTGCTACCACAGAAGTGGATTAGAATCACCACTCCCACACAGGCCTTTTATTGCAAGATCCATTGTACTGACACCCAGTCGCTTAATCCAGTATCCCTTACTGGTTTGACATTCCACCAGTAAAAATAAATTACTTGATATGCACCTAAGTTTCTATGCATGCATTGAAACAGAGGAGACAAAAACACTACCAAAAAGGCTATGCCAGGGAATGGATTGACATACAGAGCAATGGGCTGCAGTGAAAACAGGAATTAAGAGAGAGCAAAATCTCCCTGGTGGGCCCTCAGCAAGTTCAAGGTAGGGTTGCTGCCAACCCCCAGGTGCGACCTGGATCCCAGAATTACAAGTGATCTCCAGGTTATGGAGATCAGTTCCCCTGGAGAAAATTGTTTAGTTGGGGGGTGGATTCTTTGGCATTATATCCCGAGGAGGTCCCTCTTCTCCCCAAGCCCTGCTCTCCCCAGCCTCCACCCCCAAATCTCCAGGAATTGTCCACCTCCAAGCTGGTAACCAGGGGTCATTTCCTGCAGGAGCGCACAGGAGCGGAGCTCCAGCAGTAAAGAGCCCAGGGGGCGGGCACATGCAACAAGCCCCACCCCCTGCTCCCAGCAGCCCCGGGCCACAAGGAGCAAGAAGCAGCCAGGTAAGTTACAGAGCCCCCACCCACGCCGAGGCGCAGAGCCCAGGGAAGGCCTCCGGAGCC
>NW_015163709.1:13910-18966 GCF_001447785.1 Gekko japonicus | reverse complement strand
AATCCAAAACTGTCCAGTGGAGCCTGAGCGGTGGGTGTTGCTTTCTGACACACTTCCAGTGATGTCAGGGGGTGTGGCATATGCAAATAAGTTATGCTAATGAGTTATGCTAATGAGCTGCACCTCTTTTTCTACAAAATTACCCCTGCGTAATCCAAAACTGTCCAGTGGAGCCTGAGCGGTGGGTGTTGCTTTCTGACACACTTCCAGTGATGTCAGGGGGTGTGGCATATGCAAATAAGTTATGCTAATGAGTTATGCTAATGAGCTGCACCTCTTTTTCTACAAAATTACCCCTGCGGGTAACCCTAGGTCAAGGTCAGGATGTGCTCTGTGTTTAGGGTCGTTTGGAGGGGAAACTGTCCTGTCCTTTGGCTCGAGGTTCAGTGGGAGCTGCCTCTCCTGGCTATGAAAAGCTTTCGCTTCCCATTTCCAAACATTAACCTCTGTTAAAGGGACAGGACAGTTCCCCTCCAGGCCTATCAGCAATCATATCTGTGCTCTGTGGTCTGGTTTGGCTCTAGACACAAACCAACAAGCCAAAGGGCCTTACCTAGTGGGAAAAGAGCAGGCACTAGTAGACGTTATTGTGTGGTGTCAAGATTTTGCAGGCCCGTGGCTACAGTAGGGCATTTCGGGGCCTGCCAAGGCCCCACGGCTTCCATCCAGGCCCCACTGGTGCCCGGGTTGCCGTGGCAGACCACGTGACAATGTCAATGAGCCATGACGTCAACGGGCTGGAGGGCTACCGGACGGGGGTGAATACCTGCCTACTCCAACGGCCCAGCGTGAATTTTTAAAATTTTATTTTCAACGGCCCAGCGTGAATTTTTAAAATTTTATTTTAATTGGAATTCTTTATTTTGTGATGTCAGTGCCGCTCGACTTATTTAAAGCCCCACCCCAAATTACAAAATCCTGGCTACGGGCCTGCTTTTTGGCTTGTTTTGGGCACCCTTTGTTATGTACTGGTGGGCCTTGAGTCTAAGCAAGGCTCCAAAAGCCTTCAAAACTATTGGTTGTGTTACTGGTAACGGCCAATCATATTTGTCGATTATAACCCAGTAGCTGCACTGTCATTAGTTACATTGTATATAGTTCAAGCAAATTTATTTATTTATTTATTCAACTTTATATCCCGCTCGAACCCCTATTTAGGGGTCTCTGAGCGGCTTACAAGTCTGTGCTAGCCACCATTTCAGTTTTCCTAACTAGGGCCACATGTTCTATACGGGTTGGGACGACCTACCAGACACCCCTATGGTGGTGGTTAATGATGTTTCTTCGGGTTCTGGTCGGCGACTTTCTTCGGCGGGATGTGTTCTTTCTGGCGCTCGGTGGTAGTTTCTTCCTTTCTGGAGGCGCGCGGCTCCGCCTTCTTCCGGCCTCAGCAATGTCCCTTCCGGCTCCGCTGGGCCAGCGCTCGGCATTGTCACACGTCCTTTTTCTTTCTCGGCAGCCACCTGGTGTTGTCTCTCTTCAGCCGCCAGGGATCGCTCCTTCTGGTTGCGCCCGCTCGCTCGCTCGCCATTGCTGCTCCTGCCGCCTTGCCACGTTGCGCCGCCTGCACCAGAGCTGATACCTCATCGCCGTCATCGCCGCCGCCGCTGTCTTTAACCGCCACACCAGGCAGGGTGCCCCCCACCCTACTAAGGGTGGGTACCCATTTATCTACTTGCAATTAAGTTGCTTTCGAACCGCTGGGTGTTTCTTTAAGTCCTATTGATTTCTTTGAGATTTAAATGTGCCCCTTTTGGGCTTGAATCCATTGTGCTGAAGAAAACTGAGGTGTCGGTTCAGTCATGGGAAGCATAGTTCTCTCCTTATGCACTGAAACCCTGAAGATATTCTCTTAAATTCCATTAATTTCAGTGTTTTTCCCCCTCAGGAAGAATAGTACCGTAAACCTCTGACTTTTCGTTCTAAAAATATTTATTGAGACATCTGTTATTATTTGTTGTGCCATCAATTTGCATGACAAAGGGCCTACAAGTCTAAAATTAGACATATGGGAAACAGCAAGGGTGGGAGAGCCTCCCTCCCTCCCCATCTATTTGCCCTCTTTCTTTCTTTCCCTCCTTCTTTCCTTCTCTTTCTTTCCCTTTTTCTTTCTGTTCTTTTTTCCTTCTCTCCTTCTTTCTTTCCCTCCTTCTTCCCTTCTCTCCTTTCTTTCCCTCCTTCTTTCCTTCTCTCCTTTCCCTCCTTCTTCCCTTCTCTCCTTTCTTTCCCTCCTTCTTTCCTTCTCTCCTTTCCCTCGTTCTTTCCTTCTCTGCCTTTTTCTTCCGTCTTTCCCTCCTTTCCTTCTCTTTCTTTCTTTCCCTCCTTCCTTCCTTCGTTCCTTTGTTCCTTCTTTCCTTCCTTTCTGCACAGATCTGTGCTTTCCCCCCCCAAACAGCAATCCAAAACAGTCCAGTGGCAGCTTTAAGGCCAAGGTTTATTCAGGTGCAAGCTCTCCCTCCTTTGTGAGGGCAGATCTGCGCTTGTTCCCCCCCCCATAGCTAGCAATCCAAAATAGCCCAGTGGAGCCTGAACAGTGAATTTTGCCTCTGACACACTTCTGATGATATGCAAATAAGTTATGCTAATAAGTTATGCTAATGAGGTAATGGTAATGGAATAATAACATTGGAAAAACAATTGATTTAAGGAAATGGGAAGGGATATGGCAGAATATGAGACAACTTAGGGCTGTACCTTTAAAAGAAAATGTATATAAGTTGTGCTATCGGTGGTATCTAGCCCCTGATAGATTGGCTAAGTTTTACCCAGGGTCCAGTAATTTGTGCTGGAAATGTAAATTGCAAGTAGGCTCCTTTTACCACGCATGGTGGACGTGTACAGTGGTTAAAAAATATTGGAAAGAGGTTCATTTAGTAATAACACAGGCAACGAAGATGCAAATACCATTGGACCCCGAAATATTTTTGTTGAATATATTACCCGAAAATTGGAAAAAGGAAGAAAAATATGTGATGATGTATTTATTGGCAGCAGCTAGAATAGTACTAGCTAGGTATTGGAAGAGAGATGAGGTACCAGATAGATGGGATTTTATTAACAAAATGATTGAAGTCATCGAACTCGATAATTTAACACAAAAACTCCATGGTAGCATGAATTCAGTTTTTCAAACAACGTGGTCAAATGTATATAAGTGGATACAAAACAATGTGTGAGGGGAATTGTACCCTAAACAATTGGTAACATTAGTTATATTTAAGGATGGATGGACGTAGGTTCCGTTTTAGTTTGAGGGTATGGTGTGGGTGTGTTGGCGGTGGTGGGTTTGTTAGTATTGTCTTATCTGTCTTATTTGTCTATAACAACAATAAAAACTATTATTAAAAAAACAAGTTATGCTAATGAGCCCCTGCACCTCTTTTTCTGTGAAATGACCCCTGAATACCGTTGTTGTTTAGAACAATGCGACTGTGCACCACACCACACTTTTTTACTACCCGTTTGACTATCAATTAAATCACCGTTTAAACTTTTAAAATATTGACTAGGCTGATACATGTTCTTGGGGCTATATAAGTTCTGAATGCTGGTCTTCCCAGTATTCAAAAACAATATACACCGTGGTTGTTTCCGCAAGGAGAAGGTTCTGTGCGTAGCCTGTGTTGTTGCTGTGAATGCAGAGGCATGTGCTGTGTCAACAGAGCGTCTGCGTGGAAGTTTCCCCCACACTTCCATAGCTGTCTTAGACTGGGTCAGATTTAGGATTACCAACTCCGTGTTGGGGAATTCCTGAAAAATTGGGGGTAAGCCTTGGGAGGGCAAGATTTGGAGACGAGAGGGACCTCGGTGGGGTATAATGCCAGAGAGAGACTATCCTCCACCTGGGGATTGGCAACCCTAGGTGCAACAGGTGATATAAAGCAGATCCTTCAAGCAAAATGTAGGGCCAGAAGTTCTTAGGAGATCAGGAATGTTACAGTAAGTGTGTCCATATATCCAGCTGCTCCTTTAGGGGGAGTGCAGCCCCATCCAGAACAGGGCTGAAAGGGAGATGCTACTGGTGTGGTGGAGGGAAGGTCTGACCCAAGAAATGGGATTGCTCCTGTTCTGGTTGGGGTTGCACTCCCCCGAAAGGAGCAGGTTCGTAGCTTGGGGGTGCTGCTGGACCCAGGACTCCTGTTGGATAAATGGGTGGGAGGGGTGGCCTTTCACCAGTGGGACAGCTGTGGCCCTTCCTGCGTGGGAAAGACCTTGGCACTGTGGTGCATGCCCAGGTAACATCTAAATTAGCTTACTGCAACACGCTTTACATGGGATTTTTGGGAAGCTAGTTAGTGCAGAATGCTGTGTTGGAAGTTCCAGACGCAATGTCCCCTGCCTCAGACCGCCAGACTGAGTGGCAAGAGAGGCTAGGTCCCTAGACAGGCACACTGACCTTTCTTCCTGTGTCTGCTCTTCTGCCACTGACCCCTATATGCAGATTGCGATCTCAGGGATCAACTTCCCTTTCCTCTCTCTCTGAATAAAGACTTGCTCTCTACCTGCATGCACCAAGAGAGGGGCATGCTGTCCTCTCTTGGCACCATGAAACAGATGGGCCTCTCGCCATCCGCCTCCACCCTTTAGCTAGCAAGCTAGTAATCTATCAATCTCTGCTCTTTCCTATCCAAAGTGTACTTCTCAAATAAAGAGAGGAGTATTTCTCTTTCAAACTTGCAACGTGGCTCTGTGTAGCTTTGTAAGCTGGCGAAGTGATGCTCCTGCGTTTGTAGCTTTATGTAAGCACTCTGCTAACTAATGGTGACTGGACTAACCACACCAGTTAACCTCAATAGGGTGCAGCCAAAGTGTTGACTGGAGTGGGCCATAGGGACCATATTATTCCAGTCTTGTTCCATCTGCACTGGCTTCCAGTTTGCTTCCAGGCTCAATTCATGACACTGGCATTGCACTTTTCACACATGCTAAATAATGCGGTTTCAATCCACTTCAGCAACCATTTGTGAGTGGATGTTGCCATTAGGGGTGTGCAAAAAATAAATTAAAAAAACCCGATTCGGATTCAGCCAAATTGGGCAGAATCAATTTCGGCTGA
>NW_015163709.1:0-10207 GCF_001447785.1 Gekko japonicus | reverse complement strand
GATTGGGGAGTCTTTGGGCCAGCCGAATATCAATTTTGGCCCAATTATATCCTATAGGCCATTGAAGTCAATGGTGAAAACATAGGGTATATTCTGGGGGCTGGAGGGAAGGGGGTTTGAGGGAGAGGCTCCAAACTCACAGGGTGGCTGCTGGAGCTTCTCCCCAAGATACCCACCATGTTTCAAGAACATTGGACCAGGGGGTCCATGTCTATGGGCCACCAAACAGGTTGCCCCCATCCCCTCCATTGTTCTCTATGGTGAGGGGGGGAAAGAAAGGAGAGCCACTTTGGGGAATTCTTTGTGTGGTGGTGTGAATGAAGAGAGACAGTGGTCTCTTCCCTGGCCTTAGAAAGGCCACAGTTTATGGGAATTCTTTTTATTCCTTTGTGAATTACATGGAACCCTCAATGCACTTGGCCTTGAACAGAACAAGAAGAAGAGGAGATTGGATTTATACCCCGCCCTTCACTCAGGAGTCTCAGAGCGGCTTACAATCTCCTTTCCCTTCCCCTTCCCACACCCTGTGAGGTAGGTGGGGCTGAGAGAGCTCTTTCCAGAACTGCCCTTTCAAGGACAGCTCTGACAGGACTATGGCTTGCCCAAGGTCATCCAGCAGCTGCATGTGGAGGAGTGGGGAATCAAACCCGGTTCTCCCAGATTAGAGTCCGCGCACTTAAGCACTACACCAAACTGGCTCTCTCACAAACAAGAACAGAAGAGAGGAGACCCTGCCCTGGGGGCCACTTGTATCAGCTCACTCCAGGGCTGTTTTAATGTCCCAGTCCTATGACAGAGAGGCCGTCCACACCATTAAGTGCACCGTACCTTCCCTCCACCCCATTTCTCACATCTTAATCCCTCCCTTCCTCTAAGGAGCTTGAGGCCATGATAAACCCCTGCCCCCATTTCCTCATTACAACAGTTCTTTGAGAGAGGCTAGAGTTTGGCCCAAGGTCACATAAGAACATAAGAGATGCCAATGTTGGATCAGGCCAAAGGCCCATCCAGTCCAACATTTTATACCCCTGCCCCCATTTCCTCATTACAACAGTTCTTTGAGAGAGGCTAGAGTTTGGCCCAAGGTCACATAAGAACATAAGAGACGCCAATGTTGGATCAGGCCAAAGGCCCATCCAGTCCAACATTTTATACATGCATACACACATGTGCTAATATGATGAACGTTTCGCAGAACTGGGATTTCGTTCTTAAGAACATAAGAGATGCCAATGTTGGATCAGGCCAAAGGCCCATCCCGTCCAACACTCTGTGTCACACAGTGGCCAGAAATACCAGTGCCATCAGGAGGTCCACCAGTGGGGCCAGGACATTAGAAGCCCTCCCACTGTTGACCCCCCCCAAGCACCAAGAAGACAGAGCATCACTTGCCCCAGAGCCCCTATCTATACCTTGTGGCTAATAGCCACTGATGGACCTCTGCTCCATATGCCTATCTAATTCCCTTTTGAAGCTGTCCATGCTTGTCCATGCTTCCCTTCCCCCTTCCCCCTTCCTTCTCCCTTTGTGAAGAGACCACTGAGTTATATTCTTTGATTGGCTCTGTGAGTAGGGTTGGGAAATACCTGGAGATTTTGGGGGTGGAGCCTGAACAGAATGGGGTTTGGGGAGGGCAGAGGAGGGACTCCGATGGGTTCTAATGCCACAGAGACCACTTTCCAAAGTGGCCATTTTCTCCAGCTGAACTAGCATCTCCTGCCTGGAGATCAGTTGTAACCCCAGGAGATCTCCAGCTACCACCTGGAGGTGATAACACCTGAGTGGCGGAGTGCAGTTGTGAACAGAGGAGAAGCGCTTGTGCATGTCCTGCATGAGTTCCCTCAATCCTTTCCTGGGTGAATGAAGATCTGATATCAGGGAGTCCATGCGCATTCAGAGGGAAAAGAGCTGTGGTTGGCTGCTTATGCATATGCACAAAGCAATCTTTTAAAAAATGGCACCCGTGGGTATGCTCCACGGTTACAGCGCGGGAAGTGTGAACACGCAACCACGGAGTGACTGCATGCTGAGGTAGGTGATGGGTGTGGTGTCTCAATGACATTCTCCGGCATAAACAAGACATCTGATGGGAGCCCTGGTCTTTCCAGAGCAACCCTGTGAGGCCGGAGACGGGTGATCCAAGGTCACCCACAGTGCGATCCCAAGGAGAGGGAGGCTCTTCCAAGTCTGTTGAAATCAATGGGCTTAGGAAGGACGTAATTCCACTTGAGATCGTACCACAAGAGTATTCCATGGCTGAATGCAGATCAGCTACACTGCCTGGGCTTGCTTCTAGAAGAAGAAGAAGAGATTGGATTTATACCCCGCCCTTCACTACCCAAAGGTGTCTCAGAGCGGCTTACAAACTCCTTTCCCTCCCCCTCTCCACAACAGACACCCTGTGAGGTACGTGGGGCTGAGAGAACTCTTGACAGAAACTGCTCTTTTTCAAGAACAGCTCTTATCAGAACTACGGCTTGCCCAAGGTCATCCAGCCAGGTGCAAGCGGAGGAGTGGGGGAATCAAACCCGGTTCTCCCAGATTAGAGTCCGCGCACTTAACCACTACACCAAACTGGCTCTAGACAAGGAGGTGGATCTGCCCATCCTCCCAAATCCTCTTCCTCCATCGTATGTGGCTTTTCCTCCCACTTAAGTGGATCTTCCTCCTACAGAAGAGCCACTTAAGTGGGAAGAAGATTCCTTAGATTGGAGGAAGCCTTTAAACTTGAGCCAAAAGGAAAGGCGAAATGTAATATTCTTGAATATTGCATGCGGGGTGTCAGTATTTTATTAATAAATGAATTGATGAAGGACTTGTGAATCCCAGGAGGAAAAGGAAGTCATGGACGCTGCTGGAAGAAGGATGATATGGAATTATAAAGGAATAATAGCCCAAGGAAACCTCCGTGGACCATCCACCAAGGATAGCAACCGGGTGTTAAGGTTTAAAAAACCATTTAAAGTCGCAAAAATAATCCAGATAGACTCCAGAGCCGTTTGGACATAACAACTGAAGGGATAAATCATGGCAAGCCAGACCGGCAATGGCCAGAAATGAGGGAGGGTTGGATTGCCGGGCCACCATCCTTCATATCCTGAGACTCACTGGGCAGGGTCTGATGATGTCCGAGGTGGCTAGGTGAGGAGGACCTGGTGATGCCCTACAGGGAATAATAACTATGTCTGTAGCAGTCTGGCTGCACACCACTAGCATTGGAGGGGTTTTGCTGTTGTTCAGTCGCACAGTCGAGTCCGACTCTTTGCGACCCCATGGACCAGATCATGCCAGGCCTTCCTGTCTTCCGCCGTCCTCTGAAGTTTGCTCAATTTCATGTTCGTTGCATCGATGACACTGTCTAACCATCTCATCCTTTGCTTTCCCCATCTTCTTTGACCTTCAATCTTTCCCAGCATCAGGGTCTTCTCCAGGGAGTGCTCCCTTCTCATTGGGTGGCCAAAGTATTTGAGCTTCAGTTTCGTTATTTGGCCTTCCAGGGAACAGTCAGGGTTGATTTCTTTTAGGATTGATCTTCTTGCAGTCCAAGGGACAAGCATTGGAGGGTACTCGCAACCAAAGATGGCTTTGCAGAGGTGGATCATATAGCAGATGAAAGACTGGAAACACTGGGAACTGACGGTGCGTTTAGTGTGAAAAATCATGGTCAGACTATTGCCTCCCATCTCCAATTGATGTTTAGGAGTAGCCACAGACAGGCATGCACAGAAATCTTCAGACAGCCACGTCTCTCTAACGTGGCTGACCATCAACTGTCAAGGGTAAAGGTATTAACTGATAATCATATTAGGAGTCCCCTGCCGATCCATGTGCCTATATTCTTCTCCCAAGAGATGCTGCAGGACAGGAAGCATTGATGCGTGTCTTTGAGTGGTGGGGGTGGGCTAAGATCAGGGCTGCCAGTCCCAGAGGGGGGGCAGGGGATCCTCCACCACAGCTCCTATTTCCCACAGAGGGGGGAGGAAAATGAAAAAAAAAATGGCTGTCAGGCCTATGGCATGAAGTCACTTCTGGGGGGGAGCCCAGAAATGGTATCACACCTCTCTAGGTGAAAAGTATGAAGATGGACAAGTGATTTCAGCTTACGTACTTTTATTCATGAAGAACAAGACAAGTGGCTCGGCTCGCAGGCTGGCTTATAGGTGCAAGGAAACCCACACCCCAAACACACCCCACTCCATGTATTGGCTATTTACAGTGGCCGCGAGTTCCATAGGCTCTCGGCCACAAGCCTAGTCCCCCTATTGGTGCGGTCTAGGATTCTCAGAGTCCATTGTCTTTGGGAGTGAAGCTCGACGGCTTCTGACGGCCGCGTGGAGCCCTTGCCTCGCACGCAGTCTGGAATGAGTACAGTACACTAGAAACTGCTGAAAACCCTATGGTAACACCACAGAATTTCCAGTGATTCCTAGAGATGTATGGCATCACTCTCATGTTTTCCTCCAGAGGTTCTCACTGAAAACTCTATGGTTTTTGAACAGAGTTTCTGGAGATTCCTAGAGAGGCATGACATCACTTCTGGGTTTTCCCTGAAAGTGGTGTCACACTGTTGGCAATGGCTTCTGCCTTATAACCCACCCACCCCATCTCCCACTGCTTGCCAGGCAACCCTAGGTAACCTGCACAACTATGATAGGAGAGTGGAGGGGCAGGGGAGAAAACAATGAGTCAGTGCTGGAACATTCCACAATTGCACCAGCCTGCAAATCTCACCCTTCTGCCTAGAAATTCAGCCTCAGTATATGTAGAGACGTGTGCTTTCTTTATAGTGAGAGACAAGCTCTCTGGAAACGTGCAGAGTCTTTGCAGTCTCAGCATTCAGAGAAGAGATTACTTTGAATTGAATAGAATATATTTTGTTCTACACCAAGACTTCATCTGTCTGTAGCAAGCAGTGAGGGGGATTAAGACTCCCTGGATATTGGGCCCCCCAGAGAGCCTTTTGGTCTTCTGCAGTGAAGTATAATTGTGTTTCCTTGTAGTTCGAGGTTCCAGGCCTCGAAGTCTCTGAGCAAGGCAAATCACAACACGTTTAATACAAAATATCTTATCTGATAAAAAACAAGAGAACATTTTATAAATGTACCATTTCAAACAGTTGAACGTATTTTAAATTTCTTTATTGTAAACATATATAAATTTACACCTGTACAATGACATAAGTAAACAAAGTTATCATATTACAGCAAAGAAGAACAGGGAACTCTAATAAAGTCCATATCCTCAAGTGAGCACACAGTAATATCTTTTGATGAGCATGATTTAATACATGCATTTGATTCCTATGATTAATAAAAGGATACCATTGTTGTACAAAGATTTCTGGCATATAGTTTTTCTTTCCTCTTAAATACCTCACAGTATTATCTTGTTCATATAGATATACACACAGCAGCTGCATGGAACTGCTTCTAAAAGAGAGATTTCCAAATGGGCTCAGAATGGTTCCGTGGGGGGAGGAATAACTCCTGCCTCTGCCCCCAAATGGTATTTTGGGGTGAAAACCCTGCTGGGTGTGGTTATTTCACTAGTTTTCCTGCTCCCTATGCACAGAGACTCACAGCACAGCAAAAATAACCCCTCTCCAGTACGATTTTTGCAGAAGAAAACAGCTTGTGGGGGTCTCCGACTCTTTGTTAAGCGCACGACTTAACAACTCCGAACCCATTTGGACCAGTGTTCCCTCAAAGCTGAGTTAGTGTGATCCAGCTCACAGGTTTTTAGCCTCTGGCTCACGCATTTTTGTCTTAGCTCAGGAAGGAGGGCTCCAGCGCAAACTAATTTATGCAGCAGCCAAATTGCTCACTCACAACTTTAATGCCAGTGGCTCACAAAGCAGAATTCTTGTTCACAAGACTCCACGGCTTAGAGGGAGCATTGATTTGGACCCTCCCTTTTTGTGTGTTTGCTTTTAGAAGCCGTTCCCCACAGCTGCTGTGTGGCTGCAGGTGCAGGGAACACGTAAAAACACGCATAAACAAGTGGTGGGGGGAGTAACGTATAGTTTGGTTCTGAATTAAACATTTGTGCCAGTCCGGCCAGGGTACGCTACCATTGGTCTAGCAAGTTAATTCAGGGTAGGCTCTGTGTTTTCATCCATACTGAAAAGCAGTCAGTCTCCCTGGAAAGGGGCCAGTCCCCGTTCCCAAAGAGGCTCTGAAGGGGAGCAGAATTGGAAATGGTCACAGCATCTCTGGCCCTAAAAGGTCAGTCCAGCCCCGCCTGGACGGTTCGCAGGCTTGATCATCCACCCTTCCCATCAGCCGGTGGACTGACTTGGGTCTTTGCAGCTCCTCTGTAAGATGGTTCTTTTGCTGTTTTCACCTTTCTCCTCTTTTTGGTTACTGCAGAGCCAAGAGGAACACAAGTGATAGGCCAGGAGGGAATCCCCGTATAGCGGCTTTTCATCCAGTTCTGGAGCTGCTTGACAATTTACTACAGCAACAGCAGGCAGGGTGAGGCTCCTTAAGAAATGGTTGAGCGGCCGGAGGGTGGAACACCGAGAGCTATGAGGACTAGCAGAGAGGGCACCATCTGGGTCTCTGCCTGCAGCATTTCACAGACCCCGTGGCTCCCCAGCTCCACCAGCTGACCCAAATGTAAACCCAGAAAGCTGGCAGTGGAAGGAGGAGCCGCATGACAACCCGGAACCTTCCCAAGTGGAACAGAAACATGGAGCTGGAAGGGAGCTCAAGGGTCCTCTAGTCCAACTAGGGTTGCCAGACCCCCCCCCCTTGGTCTGGAGGGGTTTACCCGTTTTTTGGGGAGGTTCAACCCGCCCCCAAGCCCAAACACCTGTAGCCCCCCTCTCTCCCTTCTCTCTTGAGAGAGGGGAGGGAGAAGGATGGCTGCATAGGCCACATGCCTGAATTCCAAGCATTGCCACTTGGGAGATCTGGCACGCGGGGCTGCCGGTTGGAAGCACTTAAAGGTGCCCCTTTAAGTGCTTGCAGCTGACAGGGACTGGGCCCCCGCGTCCGATCTCCAAGTAGTAATGCCACTTGGAGATTCAGTGAACGGGGCCCGCCGGCTGCAGGCACTTAAAGGGACCCCCTTAAATTCTTGCAGCCGATGGGGACCGGGCTCCACATGTTCGATCTGCAAGCGGTAATGCTGCTTGGAGATCGGGCAGGCAGGACCCACCAGCTGCAAGCACTTAAAGGGATCATAAACCAGTGGCGGTAACTCTGTCTGACGTATGATCCACATATGACATGGGTTGTATCTCCGCCTCTTTAAGGTCAGAAAGCATTGTTGTACTCAACAAAATCATGTCAGTGCGCGACCAAGATCTATGCCGCCCAGAATAAAAAGTATAATCAAATTTATCAGGGTTCTTTATTCTCCAAGAATCTATTGGATTTAAATCGTCAGCCGTCAAAAAAAGCTGTCGGGAGTTCACTTCCTTTTCCATGCCTTTTTGCTCGATTCTTTCTATCTTACTGGGATCCGATGAGGCAAATTTAATCCCTATTTTCTTATTTTCTAAATATTTTTGGTGTTCTTTTTTAATATGGGTTTCCTGCAAGCAAGTAATATGTGTTTTAGTCTTCAAAAGCTGATGAAAAATTTGTTTATTCTCCAAGAATCTATTGGATTTAAATCGTCAGCCGTCAAAAAAGCTGTCGGGAGTTCACTTCCTTTTCCATGCCTTTTTGCTCGATTCTTTCTATCTTACTGGGATCCGATGAGGCAAATTTAATCCCTATTTTCTTATTTTCTAAATATTTTTGGTGTTCTTTTTTAATATGGGTTTCCTGCAAGCAAATAATATGTGTTTTAGTCTTCAAAAGCTGATGAAAAATTTGTTTCCGTTTTTGCGGGCCGTTAAGGCCATTAATATTAATTGATATTACTTTTATTTCATTGCTCCTTCTTCCTTCCATCCTGTTTGGTATTCTTTTTCCTTCTATAGAACAGTCTAGTGTACACTTGCAGGGGGATCATTTTGCCTTTTCTGGTTTTCGCCTCTTGTTTCTTTTTCTTCAACTGACCACTCTCACTTTCGTCTTCCTTATCTTCTCCTTCTTCTTCGCCCTCACTTTCTTCTGATACTTGAATTTCTAATTCTTCACCGAATCTTCTGATAAAATCATCCATCTTGTAGATAGAACTTATCTTGTGCCATCTTTCTTTATAATTAAGCACAATGCCCTCTGGCATCAACCATTTAAATTTTATCCCTTTTCTTTTCAACGCATCTACTAATTTCGTATACATCTTCCTTTTTTCTCTAATTCTCCAAGGAACATCCCTCAGTATTTTAATTTCTTTTTCTTGATAAATTAATGGCTTTTGTGAGGCTGTCTTCAAAATATACTCGCGTGTTCTTTTACTTACAAACCTGACGTGCACTTCACGCGGCAATTTATTCTTTTTTGCAAACGACGAGCTCGATGTCATTATTTATTTTTGTTACATCTTCTTCCTGAGTGTATTCTGTTAAAAATTGTGTTACCTTTTGTTGGATATCTTCTCCTTCTTGCTCAGGTATATTTTGAAACCTTAAAATGTAAGAGGCATTCTCATTTTCAAGTTTAGACACAGTCTCTTCCAAAGAGGCTATCTTCTGTTCATATTCCCCTGTCTTATTTTCTAAACTACCCATTGTGCTAGCCAAGATTTCAATCTCCTGTTTATTTTCTAACATTGATTTCTTAGTTTCTTCCATTTGCCATTCAAATTGCTTTGTTAAATTATCAATTTTTATATGTATGGGTTCGAGCGCTTTCTCTACGACTGGATGCAGCGTAGATTGCAAAGCTAAATTAATTGCTGAGGGTATGGCCGCACTCACTGCTGTCTCCACTGCCTGACTCACTGCAGTTGCCACCGCCTCCTGTATAAGGGCATTTAAATCCTTTACACTCACTTAAACAACCTGTGGTTGCCCAGGTGTCGAAATTGGCATTCTCCTGCCCCCAGTCGCCATACTACACCTTGCTGGTCCTTACTGATCTTCGTACCTTCTATCCTAGATTTTTACTATGGATTTCAAACTGTTACTACCATCTAAAATTACACATCAACCCGTACATCAACCTTTTCTCAAACAATCGATAGACTCTTGCAACCACACACTATACACTGTTTCTCTTCTCTTCGGCTTCTTCCTTTCTTGCAACCTTGCCTCTCTTCTTGCTTTTTTATGTATGCTCTATCCCTTTAAATGTATCTCCTCTCTCCTGTCTCTGGGCTTCTCTTTCAATTTACCGTTGCCAAAGTCATACAAAGTCATACACCACTCGCCAGTATACTCCTCTCCCGTTCTCCCGTTCTTCTGTTGTCTCAGTCTGTTCACTCCTGACCACTATGCTGCTCGTCTCTGCTTAGTCCAATCTTTTCCTCTCCGGCAGTTATTCCCTCCTCTCAAGCGCCCAGTCAAGAAAGAAAATATTCGAGAGTTCTTTGAGACTGTTCGGCTTATATATATATATATTTTCCCTGCCCCTCTCCTACAGTACATACGGTAACGTCTTTCTCTTCAACCTTCCGGCTTGCCTCAACACGCCGAGCCATTCCCTGCTGCCTGTTTCACTGCGCGTTTTTTGCAAACCCTCGGTCATTTCATTTCAAACATTTTTAAAGTAGACGTCTTCTTCATGGAGTCAAAGATAAATATCAAAAGACGGTCATCTCACTTTGTATTTCTCCGGAGTGACCCGTGCTCGGTGGCTCCGACTAAGCTCCAGACTCGGAGCGTTTCCCTAGGTATGGGCCATTGAAGATAAAGGTAAGTCCGCTGCAGGTCGCCACCTGAAGCCGGCTCCTTCCACTCTTCATACACGGTCCCCTCTCCAAGGAGTTCAGTGGGGTAAGGGTAGGGTCTCCCCCACTCAAAACACCCCTCCAAACACCCAGGGAAAATGTTGCTAGGCAGAGCACTCACTCCACCCGACCTCGTCCCGTCGCGCCAAAACCGGAACAGCGTACATTTTGAATTCTTAATAGGAGAGCAGCTCTTTCCAATTCTAATCTAATTACTGAATCTTCCAAGGCCTCATGTTTTTCTTTCATGGTTTGAAGTCGATCGTCTGTATCTTCCAAATTGGTCTCCAATTTATTTGTTAGGATTGTTAAGGTAGCTACTTCTTGTTTGTTTTCCGCTAGTTGTTTTTTAATCTCTTCCGCATAGCAGTGAGGGAAACATGAGAGCTGGATCCCTTCTGTCTCTGCCCCAGAGGAGGGG
>NW_015163708.1:128078-166805 GCF_001447785.1 Gekko japonicus | reverse complement strand
AGCCGTGACAGGCCGCCTACACCCTAATCTAGGCTCCTTCCAGGCTGTTAACTGTCCTATCGGTGGTGATGTTGGTGTAAGGGCTACGGCCATGATGTTCAGGCGGCACCCTACTTGAAAGTCTGGCGGAAGAGCTCTGTTTTACAGGCCCTGCGGAACTGCAATAGGTCCCACAGGGCCCCGCCGCAGAAAAGGCCCCGGCCCTCGTGGCCAACCTGGCCTCTTTAGCATTGAAGCTAAAGGCTGGCAGCAGCTCTCCAGGGTCTCAGGCTGAGGTCTTCCCCATCACCCACTGCCTGGTCTGAACTGGAGATGCCGAGGATTGAACCTGGGACCTCCGGCACGCCAAGCAGATGCTCCACCGTTGAGCTACGGCCCCTCCCCAAACACACATGAAACTGCCTAATACTGAAGCAGACCCTCAGTCTACCAAAGTCAGTATTGTTTACTTGGACTGGCAGCAGCTGTCCAAGGGTTTCGGGTGGAGGTCTTTCCCATCGCCTATTTCTCAGATCCTTTTTTAGCTGGAGATGCCGGGGATTGAACCTGGGACCTTCTGCATGCTGAGCAGAGGCTCTTCCACCGAGCCACAGTCGGGGCAACCTCTATGCGCAGTTCTTGGCCCTCCAGAGGACCTGGTTGGCCTCTGTGTGAGACGGGATGCTGGACTAGATGGACCCTCACTGGTCTGATCCAGCAGGGCTCTTATGTTCTTACGTTCTCAGTGCACGATGTTAGCTAACGTTACTGTATTCCTGTAGTTACAGGCATCTCTCAGCTCTGCTCATCTGCTTTGGATTCTTCCTACTTCTGTAGAAAATCAAAGACATGAGATTAAATTTGGAAGCGTTCCAAATCTTGCTCATATGGCTGGATTAAGCGGCTCATATGCTGGATTGAGCTGTGTTTACAACATGGGAACCCAGAATTCAGGCTAGGGTTGCCAAGTGTCTTACCGGGTGCAGTGGGGGAGGGTTGGAGCCATCCCAGGACACTCGCTCGCATGCACCGCGATGACGTTGCCTGGAAGTGACGTCATCACGCTGGGCACATCACCGGGTGATGCTCTAGCATTTGCCCTGAAAACTCTATGGTACAATAGAGTTTTTAGGGTGATTGCCAGAGCGTCGCCCGGTGACGTGTCCAGTGTGATGACATCATCATGGCACATGTGCACAAAGACTCCTGGAGAGGGGCCTGGACTCCCCCGCTATTACTTTGGTAAGACTTGGCAACCCTATCTGGAACTAATTTAAAAAGTGAAACTGATTGATGAACTTTACAGATGCAAGCCTGCAGGAACTTTGCAAATAGATCCTGGTCAAGACAAACTTCATTTCATTTGCTCCCCGTGTTCCCCAGACCATGGCTTACATGCTTCTGAGAGGGTGCCCAGACCATTTAACCCTTCCAGCTGGTTGAGTTTCACCTATCATGAAATTTGGAGTAGGACCTCGGTGTACTGCTCTGCACCCTTTCACCAATCAAATTAAGATGTGCACTTCCCAAGATTTTTATGACCCAACTCAGATATCCCAATAGCCATCTGCCTTGCCCTTTTCTGGCAGGTGGCAAAATGGTTTCTCCACCTGCCTGTTTGTCTCCATAAAGGAAGTTCATTTCTCAGACTTCATTCTGAGGTGTTCTATTGCTTCATTTCCCAGGAAAGAATGTTTTCCGTGAGAACAGGGCATCCCTGTGTGTTAATCCAAGGGTCCTGCATCTCTTTATCACAGCAAGGCCTATTATGGGGGGGGGGGCATCCTTCCTCCATTATTCTGGGAACCTGCAGGGTATACTGCTGCACAACCTGGTCCCTTCATCAGTAGTCAGGCACTATCTAGTAGTAATAGCTTTACCGTGAAGGTCCACATATGCTAGGGGATAGTTGAAGCACCAGAAATGAAATTGTTAGCTAAGCAGCACAGAGAAAAATCCTATTAAATAAAAGGGGGGGGTTGTTTTGTTTTTTAAGGCTAGAACAAATCTTTTCACAATCTTTTTCTTGTTTAAGCTACTCTGCAGCAGCCGGCAAGCTAACAGTAAGTCACAAGCTATCTGTTACAGACAAGGGATACAAATCTTCCAAAATACGCAGTACTGGAGTGTAGACCTTTTTGGCTCCCAGAACCTACAAGTGAAACTATACGCACTATATTTCTTCCACATATTACAAACGGCTTTGCTGCTTAGGTTTGGCCCGTGAGGCTCCAGTTGGTGATTCCTACCTTTGTCAGCCTGTCAGTGGAAAAGCTCTGGTATCCCTTAAGATGGTGTCTATGTCTTGCATCTTTACGTATGCTGGCCTAGTGTTACTGTTGACTGAACTCTCCTGAATCTTCTCCTCACCTCCCAGATTGATGAAATGTCTCGTCAGTCTCAGAAGCACTATGATGAGCTGAAAAGTGTCAAGGAGGAGATTGCTGAACTAACTCGCTATGCCCAACGTGTTAATGGGGAGATTGAAGCCTTGAAGAACCAGGTGAGCTGCGTCTGGATACAAAATGAACCAAAATACGGAGGAGAGTACAATGTATGGGAAAACACGACAAAGCCAGATTGCCTCCCAAATCCATTCTGCATGTTGAATGTATTCTTCCAGTTTATCTTTGGCTATAGTTTAAGACAGTTCTGTTCAGGCTTTGATTTGCCTGGCTGCAGATATCCTCATTTTGACTAAGGAAGTGTAGCAGTTGCAAGAAGCAAATAAGGGGGTAATTTTTATTTAGGGGATAGATGTCAATCAGATTGCAGTTTAAAAACTGTTTACATCCTCTGCAAAGAAAAGTACACCATTAGATGAAACCTGTTGGCCAGGAGAAAACCTTCAGCTTTTAGTATAGATCTTTTATCAGAGCACTGACTTCTCTTGAAAGTGGTTTGGGCAGTTTTCTGAATTGGAGGTTTTTTTAAAAAAAAAATTGTGTCCCAGCATTAGCAGGCAGGATTTCCCTGTTGTGCTCTAGCAAGAGATTTAACCCAGTCATCAAGATCATACTTTAGGCTTGCATGTGTGCCCAGTTCTGTTAGCTACTGCGAGTTTTGCACATGGCTTCCCAGTAGCACAGTGGAGATGAAGATGCTGCTCACAGCAACTATCTCCTCTTGCCTAGCGAGCTGTTCTGGAGAATGCTGTGACACTGGCTGAAGAGAAAGGGGAGCAAGCTCTGCAAAGTGCCAAGGGCACCATCCAAGACCTGGAGGAGGCACTGAGGCGTGCCAAGCAAGACATGGCCTGCAAAGTGAGAGAATACCAAGAGCTGATGAACATCAAGCTTGCTCTTGATATTGAAATTGCTACCTACAGAAAATTGCTGGAAGGCGAGGAGAACCGGTGAGAAAGCAAATCCAAACTTTGGTTGAACTGCTTGTTTATGAGCGTTACGTGTTTGAAAATTAGCTGCCCTCTTAGGTAGCTCTAGGAATCACTGGAAATGGCTACATGGTGGCACACACAGGACACTGCCCTCTCCCATGTCCTTGCCCCTGAAGCTCCCACCAGCGCAGCTTGGCAACCCTGTGCCCATTTGATCCAGGGAAAATGGGGAAGCTTGAAGGGAACACAGCAGCTGTGTGATCTACACCTATACCATCACTGCAGTCCTACGCGCTGTGACTCCAACCCAAACCCGTTTATTTCAGTAGGCTTAAACTGGACTCATTCTGCATAGGGTTGCACTAGGGTGGCCGGGTACCTGCTGGGAGACCTCCTGCCCCCAGTTCCTGTTGCCCACCGTGACATCATGACTCCCTATGAATTCCTGGAAACTCTATGGTAAAAGATTTGCCCTGAAAGTGACACAATGTTTTGGGGAGGGGAAGGGAAAGGAGATTGTCAGCCGCTCTGAGACTCCTTTGGGTAGTGAAGAAAGCCAGTTTGATGTTGTGGTTAAGTGTGCGGACTCTAATCTGGGAGAACCGGGTTTGATTCCCCACTCCTCCACTTGCAGCTGCTGGATGACCTTGGGTCAGTTACAAGTTCTCTCAGAGCAGTCCTCGAGAGAGCTCTCTCAGCCCCACCTCCCTCACCGGGTATCTGTTGTGGGGAGGAGGATGGAAAGGAGATTGTAAGATGCTCTGAGACTCCCTTGGGTAATGAAGGGCAGGGCATAAAGCCAGTCTCTTCTTCGTCATCTTCTAGCTTCTGCTCCACCCCTTCTGCGTCCCTAAGCGGTATCCGTGGGTAGCCCCATCGTGTGGCTTTTTCTATCTGCCCAGGGGCACCTCTAGAATGTTTGATACAGCCATGATGACCATGTTTATCTACTCGGAATGCTTGGATGTTATCCGGCCCGTATGTGATCAGGGAAACGTCTAACACATTCACTGTCACTGCTGTGCTCGCTTGTGGGGGGCACCGGTGAGGCCGAAACGCGCCTGCAGTGGTTATTTCCAATATTTGGCATACACTATCCTTGCAGCTGTCGACATATCAACTATCAAGGCTATTCTATTAGGACATAAGAGAACATAAGAGAAGCCAATGTTGGATCAGGCCAAAGGCCCTTCCAGTCCAGCACTCGGTGTCACACCGTGGCCAAAAACCAGGTGTTGCCCTGACCTGGGTAGCCCAGGCAAGCCTAATCTTGTCAGATCTCGGAAGCTAAGCGGGGTCGACTCTGGCAGGTACTTGGATGGGAGACCTCCTTGGAATACCAGAGGTGGGGGCAGGCTTTCTTCAGCCACCTCTCTAAATATCCTCCAGGCCCCCAGTAGGGGTCAGTCACCAAAGTTGCCATAACTTCCAGGTGCGTGCACACGCACAGACATGCACATATAAATAATACAAATACCAAAAAAACCCAGGTGTCATCAGGAGCACTGTTCCCAGTTTGGTGTCGGGGTTAAGAGCCAGTTTGGTGTCGTGGTTAAGAGCCAGTTTGGTGTCGTGGTTAAGTGTGCGGACTCTAATCTGGGAGAACCGGGTTTGATTCCCCACTCCTCCACTTGCAGCTGCTGGATGACCTTGGGTCAGTTACAAGTTCTATCAGAGCAGTCCTCGAGAGAGCTCTCTCAGCCCCACCTCCCTCACCGGGTATCTGTAGTGTGGAGGAGGACGGAAAGGAGATTGTAAGACGCTCTGAGACTCCCTTGGGTAATGAAGGGCGGGGCATAAATCCAGTCTCTTCTTCGTCATCTTCTAGCTTCTGCTCCACCCCTTCTGCGTCCCTAAGCGGTATCCGTGGGTAGCCCCATTGTGTGGCTTTTTCTGTCTGCCCAGGGGCACCTCTAGAATGTTTGATACAGCCATGATGACCATGTTTACCTACTCTGAATGCTTGAACGTTATCCAACCCGTATGTGATCAGGCAAACGTCTAACACATTCACTGTCACCGCTGTGCTCGCTTGTGGGGGGCACCAGTGAGGCCGAAACGCGCCTGCAGTGGTTAGAGAACAAAGCACTGGGTGCCGTCGCAATGAGGCTTGCTGCTGTCCAGGAATGGGGCACATCGAATGAAAAGGGTAAACTCTGCCAAAGGGGAGGAGGAGGCTTGGAAGCCAGTTTGGCGTAGTGGTTAAGAGCGTGGACTCGATTCTGGGAGAACCGGGTTCGATTCCCCACTCCTCCACATGCGGCTGCTGGTGTGACCTTGGGTCAGTCACAAGTTCTCTCCGAGCTGTTCTCTCAAGAGCAGTCCTCGAGAGAGCTCTCTCAGCCCCGCCTACCTCACAGGGCGTCTGTTGTGGGGAGGGGGAGGGAAAGGAGATGGTAAGCCACTCTGAGACTCCTTCGGGCAGTGAAGGGCCATGGGGTATAAATCCAATTTCCTCTCCTTCTCTTCTCCCGCTTGGCCCTTGTTCTGTTGTTTTGCCCGCCGCTATAGAGCTGGTGTGGCTTGGCGGGTTTCGTAGCTTTCTTCCTGTTCACCCGAGGAGGGAAGCGGGCCCTCGAGAGAGTTGCCTGACTCTGTGGTTGCTCTTACAGGTGGAGCAGTTCTGGAGGTTTTACAGTCACATGGTCCGCCCTGGGGACCTGACGGGTCACAGCGACTTCCACCTTTTCAAAGAAGGGATCAAACCCATGTGGGAGGTGAGTTGGCGCCTGCTCAGAGGGGACAGCGTGCCCGGGTTTCCAGCCCGCGGGTCATGTTTCCGGGGTGGAATAGCGTTGGAGTCGGGACCTGGGTTTAAATTGCTGTGTATTTATTACCCTGTCCGTCTTGAGAGGGCCTACTTGGGCTGCCCCTGCCATCTGTGGCTCTGGCAACCCGTGGCAACTCGAGAAAGAGCCTTCTCAGTTGTGGCACCAAAGCGTTGGCACTTCTGCCCCAGGGAGGATTCATCTGTCTCCCTCAATTGATTGGCATCCCCCCAATAACGGTTATGGGCCTTCCTCCCTAGTTCTGGTGGTTGGTTGGCTGTGCATTTAAATGTTATTATTTATTAGTTTTGTTCTTTATTAGCTTTGTTCTTTATTAGATTTGCTAATTGCCCTATCCCAGAGTGCACCGGGCTCTGGGCAATGTACAAGGGATAATGCCAATTTTTTTAAAAAAAACCCATTAACATTCAATATAAAATTTACAATACACAATAGAAATCCAAGATGGCGATTTCCCCATATTATTTGTCCCAGTGTTGTTTAATGGTTCAAATGTTTTAATGCCTTTATGCACGCCACCTTGGAGAGGGTGATTGGTGGAGAGGCGGCATTAAAAAGGTTTTGAATAATAATAATGACCAGTGTTCCCTCTAAGCTGAGTTAGTGAGAGCTAGCTCACAATTTTTTAGCCTCCAGCTCACACATTTTTGTCTTGGCTCAGGAAGGATGCCTCCAGAGCAAACTGATTTATGCAGGAGCCAAATCGCTAACTCCTGATTTTAATGCCAGTAGCTCACAAAGTAGAATTTTTGCTCACAAGACCCCACAGCTTAGAGGGAACGTTGATAATGGCTATCATTTGATTCAATTTATTTTTACTTATTTCAGTTGTATCCCGCCTTTCTCCCCCACGTGGACCCCGCGCGGCTTGCATTGTTCTCCTCTCCTCCCTTTTATCCTCACAACAACCCTGGGAGGTAGCGTAAGCTGAGCGTGCGTGACTATCCCAAGGTCGCCCATTGAGTTGCCATGGTGGGGTGTGAATTCGAACCTGGGTCTCCCAGATCGTAGTCTGTTACTCTCACCATTGCGGTGAAGAACAGCTAAAAACAGTTTGCACCGCAGTTTCGTCTAAGCCATTTTTACAGTAGTCTAGGATCATGTACCCGATCCTTAAGTACCTCTAAGTCCCAGATCCTTAAGCACTGTTAACTGAAATAAGGGGATCTCTTCGTTATAAAACTTCAGAACAAAGTTGGAGTTCAGTGCAATGTTCCCTCTATGCTGTGGAGTCTTGTGAGCAAAAGTTCTACTTTGTGAGCGACTGGCATTAAAGTTGTGAGCGAGCGATTTGGCCACTGCATCAGTTAGTGTACTCTGGAGCCTTCCTTCCTGAGCCGAGACAAAAATGTGTGAGCAGGAGGCTAAAGAACTGTGAGCTAGCTCACACTTACTCAGCTTAGAGGGAACACTGGTCCAGTGGCACCTTTAAGACCAACGACGTTTTATTCGAGATGTAAGCTTTTGTGTGCATGCACCCTTCCAGTTAGGTCCTTGCATCCGTTGAACACCTTTATTAAGATGTATGCTGATTTGCTTGTCACCCTTTACCAGTGCTCCCTTTGAGCTGTGGAGTCTTGTGGACATAAATTGCACTTTGTGAGCTACGGGCATTAAAGTTGTGAGCGAGCAATTGGGCTACTGCATCAATTAGTTTGCTCTGGAGCCCTCCCTCCTGACCTAAAACAAAAATGTGTCAGCCAGAAGCTAAAAAAAATCTGTGAGCTAGCTCACACTAACTCAGCTTAGATGGACTGGCAACTTCCATTTCAATGTACCTGAAGAAGCGTGTGTGCCCACGAAAGCTTTAGCTTGAATAAGACTGTGTCGGTCTTAAAGGTCCCGCTGGGCTCAAACGTTGTTCTTATAAAACTTGGATCACTACAAAAGGGACCCTGCGCTCTGGAGGAAGGCAGAGTCCCCACAAACGTAAGATGACGATCCTTTTTGTGTGTGTGAGTGAGACATCCAGTTTCTCTTCAGGAGGACCAGGGATTCCAACTCTCCCATTTTCGTCATTTCCCTCTTGGCAGGATGACGCCAACAAGAACGGCGGAAAGTGGATCATCCGCCTCCGGAAGGGCTTAGCCTCTCGCTGCTGGGAGAACCTCATTCTGGCCATGCTGGGGGAACAGTTCATGGTGGGGGAGGAAATCTGCGGGGCGGTCGTCTCCGTCCGTTTCCAGGTAAGCCTTTTCTGGGGGGAGTCGCGGGGCGAGCTTGGTTGGGACTGGGGCGCCGAAGCCTCCCAGTGCAGAAAAGGTGCAGAAAAGGGCAACTAGGATGATAAAAGGGTTGGAACACTTTCCCTATGAAGAAAGGGTAAAGCACTTGGGGCTTTTTAGCTTGGAGAAACGATAACTGTGGGGGTGACATGATTGAGGTTTACAGATTTATGCATGGGATAGAGAAGGTAGATAAAGAAGTACTTCTCTCCCTTTCTCACCATACAAGAACTCGTGGGCACTCCATGAACTTAACCAGCAGTAGGCTTAGAACAGATCAAAGGAAGTCCTTGAGCCAAAGAGTGATTCACACGTGGAATTCACTGCCACAGGAGGTGGTGGCGGCTACAAGCATGGACGGCTTCAAGAGGGAACTGGATAAACAGATGGAGCAGAAGTCCATCAGTGGCTCTTAGCCAGAACACTCTGTCTGGGGTAAGGGATGCTCTGTCTTCTTGGTGCTTCGGGGATGAAAGTACTGGGTTCGCCGCATGGAGGACTCGGACGACGACATACTGTAGCACACGTTTATTGTACTTAACACAGACAAAGACTAACTCTAACTGCCAACAGGGCCAACTATATACATATCCACCAGCAACCCCCCCACTCCCATTGGGGGGTTTAAATGTCCCGCCAAGGCGGCTATTGGTTGGGGCTGGGGAATCCAGGATCCGAAGTATCCTTTGTTTTCGGATCCAAGCTCTGGCCTGTCCGCGGACCCCTGGAGGCGGTCCACGTAAATAACAGGGGACAACAGTGGAGCCTGAGGAGGGTGGGGCTTGGGGCAAAACGCCATAGAGTCCAGCTTCCGAAGTGGTCATTTTCTCCAGGTGAACCGATATATGTTGCCTGGAGGCCAGTTGTAATAGCGGGAGATCTCCAGCTACTACCTGGGGTTGGCAACCCTAGTTCTGGCCAACAGTGGGAGGGCTTCTAGTGTCCTGGCCCCACTGCTGGGCTTCCTGATGGCACCTGGTATTTTTGGCCACTGTGTGACAGAGTGTTGGACTGGATGGGCCATCGGCCTGATCCAACATTGGCTTCTCTTATATTCTGATGTTCTTATTTACTGACCCTTCGATGGGTGCTCCGCAGGAGGACATCATCTCTATATGGAACAAGACGGCCAGCGACCAGGCGACCACCGCCCGGATACGGGACACATTACGGCGCGTGCTTAACCTGCCCCCCAACACCATCATGGAGTACAAAACGCACACAGACAGCATCAAGTAGGTGCGGGGGATGGCGTGGGGGTGGGGAGGGGAGGCGCGCCTGTGATATGCTTGCTTTCACTGTGTCCGTGCGGGGCGGGGATCAGAACAGAAGCGGGGCTCGTCCCCCGAGCATTTGACACTTTAGAGCCAACGGCCTAACGAGACCGAGTCGGAACCATTCCAAGGCCTCTTGGGACTGCTATGCTGAGGCTTGTGTTGCCCGGCGTGCGAGAGCCCGCTTCTTGCCTGCTGTTAGTGGCCTGTCCCAGAGGTTTTCAAACTTTTACCTCGAGGGGGGAGCTTTTTCGGCATCTGCAGAGGAACTCTTGCTTGTGGGGGGACCTTGTATGCTGAAGAAGATTATGAGAGGCAGTTGAGGGTGCACAGCCTGGGTGATTTATTAGTATTATTACTTGGTTATTTATGGTCTTCTTTTCTCATTGAGACTCAAGGCAGACTACATAGTGTAGGTTGACACAGGTACAGTCGACAGGATGGGATGTCCGGCAAACAGGACAATAGGGTTTGGGGTACAGCAGTCTCAAACAGAGTTGAAACACAGCATGGGCTTTTGATTGTGATACTGTGGCGTCCTCGCTTATTGGGAAGATAGTTTTACCTTTAAATCACTCTCTGTGTAACTGAACTTGGTAGATTTCTGCTGCCACCAGGAATTAAAAATTCCAAATCTCTCTCTCTTGGTAGAATGACCCAGGGTCTGGGCACTTCAGCGGAGTATGTGGCCCTGAGGAAGGACTATTCTGATGTCTGGGATAAGTTTAAACAAAAAAATGATTTATTTAATAAAGAACAAAGTAGGTTTCTGGTTATTTTGAACTGTTGCTGATGAAAGGAACTTGTAAATATAACTGGCAAAGCTTGGTGTCACAAACAGTCTCTCAGACTCCCAAAACTCCACTCTGACAGATATAGACACAGTCTAATCTCTCCATTCTCTCTCTCATCTATATAGCCACACAGGCTGAACCCTTTGTCCTATTCACACAGAATAGACTCAAAACTCATATTCACACAGACTAAACTGTTTGTCTTATTCACACAGAATAGTCTCAAAAACTCCCAGAGTCACACAGACTATGCTCTCCCTTCAAACTTCACACACAGAATCCTCCTCATAGACACCCCTCCCCCCACTCTCAGTCATCAGCCAATCACCTGACACTTGTCTCCCTCTATCACTCTTCTTACAGCACTGCAGTCAAACGACTCATTTAAAGAAACGCACACACCAAAACATGAAATCATTACAGATACATTAAGCGGGCGTAGAAACTACCTGGTCTGGAGCACACTGACAGTATGATAGGCAGCAGTACAGTAGTATAGGCCACAATCTCTCTCCCTTTGCCAATGCCACTTCCTGACCGGTTGTAGTTCAGTCCCCTTTAACCTGTGCAACAGGAGCCCTCTTGAATAATTCAAGATGGGTGGCCGTGTTAGTCTGTCTGTAGCAGTAGAAAAGAGCAAAAGTCCAGTAGCGCCTTAAAGTCCAACAAAATATGTGGCAGGGGGGGGGGGTTAGGGGGGGACCGACCCCCTCTCCTTCTTCAGGTATCTCCTGAAGCTCACGAAAGCTCCTCCCCGCCACATATTTTGTTAGTCTTCAAGGTGCTGCTGGACTTTTGCTCTTTTCTACTAAAAAGAAGTCAGCCTTGCATCGTCTGCGCAAAGCCAGGAGAGTGGAGGTCTTCCTAACTTCATCGGGGAGGCCATTCAATGGGGGGGCCCCACAATGTTTGAGTACGGAGAGTTACCGGTTTTGCCCGTCTGCAGGACGGTACCTGCTAGAAGGCCCTGCTTGGATGAGCAAAGCTGTGGTGGTGGAGCATCGGGAGAGAGGTGGTCCTGCAGACATGAGGGGCCAAGATACACCCCATGCTTCCCTGCAACAATATGTTGTGGGGGTGGGAGATCAGTAGGGGCAAGGGGACAGAAGGGAACCTCCACATTCAGGAACACTAAGCCTCTGGATCCCAGAGCCAGGAGGCATCATCAAGGGGAAGGCCTCAGCCTCTCTGCCCTGTTGTTGGCCCTCCAGAGGAACTGGCTGGCCACTGGGTGAGACAGGATGTTGGACTGGATGGACAACTGGTCTGATCCAGCAGGGCTCATCTGATGTTCTTATGAAGGCCTTGGCCTCTGTGCCCTGTTCTTGGCCCTCCAGAGGAACTGGTTGGCTATTGGGTGAGACAGGATGCTGGACTAGATGGACCCTCACTGGTCTGATCCAGCAGGGCTCTTCTGATGTTCTTGTGAAGGCCTCAGTCTCTCTGCCCTGTTGTTGACCCTCCAGAGGAACTGGTTGGCCTCTGTGTGAGAAAGATGCTGGACTAGATGGACCCTCACTGGTCTGATCCAGCAGGGCTCTTCTGATGTTCTTATGAAGGCCTCGGCCTCTTTGCCCTGTTTTTGACCCTCCAGAGGAACTGGCTGGCCCCTGTGTGAGACAGGATGCTGGACTGGAAAGACCACTGGTCTGAGCTAGCAGGGCTCTTCTGAGGTTCTTATGAAGGCCTCGGCCTCTCTGCCCTGTTGTTGGCCCTCCAGAGGAACTGGTTGGCCCCTGAGTGAGACAGGATGCTGGACTAGATGGACCACTGGTCTGATCCAGCTGGACTCTTTTGATGTTCTTATCAGAGTAAGGTGTTCTGTCTCTGCCCTGTTGTTGGACCTTCAGAGGAACTGGTTGTCCACTGAGTGAGGCAGGATGCTTGACTTGAGGGACCACTGGTCTGACCCAGCAGGGCTCTTCTGATATTCTTCTGAAGGCCTTGGTCTCTATGTGCTGTTGTTGGCCCTCCAGAGGAACTGGTTTGCCCCTGTGTGAGACAGGATGCTGGACTAGGTAGACCACTGGTCTGATCCAGCAGGGCTCTTCTGATGTTCTTATGAAGGCCTTGGCCTCTCTGCCCTGTTGTTGGCCGTCCAGAGGAACTGGTTGGCCACTGTGTGAGACAGGATGCTGGACTAGGTAGACCACTGGTCTGATCCAGCAGGGCTCTTCTGATGTTCTTATGAAGGCCTTGGCCTCTCTGCCCTGTTGTTGGCCGTCCAGAGGAACTGGTTGGCCACTGTGTGAGACAGGATGCTGGACTAGGTAGACCACTGGTCTGATCCAGCAGGGCTCTTCTGATGTTCTTATGAAGGCCTTGGCCTCTCTGCCCTGTTGTTGGCCGTCCAGAGGAACTGGTTGGCCACTGTGTGAGACAGGATGCTGGACTAGGTAGACCACTGGTCTGATCCAGCAGGGCTCTTCTGATGTTCTTATGAAGGCCTTGGCCTCTCTGCCCTGTTGTTGGCCCTCCAGAGGAACTGGTTTGCCCCTGTGTGAGACAGGATGCTGGACTGGGTGGACCACTGCTCTGACCTAGCTGGTCTCTTCTGATCTTCTTATGAAGGCCTCGGCCTCTATGCCCTGTTGTTGGGCCTCCAGAGGAACTGGTTGGCCCCTGTGTGAGACAGGATGCTGGACTAGGTGGACCACTGGTCTGATCCAGCAGGGCTCTTCTGATGTTCTTAATAAAGTTTGTCTCTCACTATAGACCTTTTCATGCCGGTCTCTATGCCCCCCAGGTAAGCATTCTGATTTCCCCAGAACTCAGCTGTCAAATTGACGTACCCTGATCTTCGAAGGGGGCGCTTAGAAACCTGGGACAGGGTTGCCGGTTTTTCTCCCATTTCAGCGCCAAGGTGGCAGGAAGGGGGGTTGCATTCTTTGAGAGGACTGCAATTCCTGGGGAAATAAAACACAGACGCTAACAGGGATTTATGGACCCATTAGATTTATAAATGTTCTCGGGAAGGCGCTATGTAAATTTACAGTGCTGTACAAATGATTTCTAATCATAATAAATGCCGCGTATTAAATCCTCTCAGCCCCCCACCCCTCCGCCAGTGACAGAGGCTCTTTAACGAGAACAGAGGATTCTAGTACACGGCGAAGACAGCTGTATTTTAAATAAGACGGTTATAGTTTACCATGCCAGGCCGTTTGAGATGACTTTTATTTTCCCGCAAAGTGATGAAGGACGGCCGCGTGTCGAGGGAGCTTTCAGAGCAAGGGTAAAAGATGGGCAAGAGACCCTTTTTCACTTAAGTGCACTCGAAGCGGAGATGCAGGTTGGGGGTCACATGGGCTGCCACTAAAGGATGAATATCAACCCAAGAAGAGGGAGGAAAGATGAGTGATACGGGGAGGGAGAACTTCACGCAGATGCGGGTTTTCCTGTTTGGTTGCAGAGCCAGCCTGGTTTCTCCCCACGCACCCTGCGGATGCCTTGCCGTATTTCTCAGTGAAGTAAGCAAAGACTCCCCGAAGAGGCACTGGTAGAACATAAGAACTGACCTCCAAAGGTCCCTCTAGCTCCGCATGCCAACAGTGGGCAGCTAGATGCCTTTGGGAGGCAGGTTTGTGTCGGAGACAGCCGTCGCCCCTCTTTGTTTGGTGCCTAGTTGGGGTGCCTAGCTGTGACATCCTCACCTATAGGGGAAATGGTTTTACCTCTAAACACTCTCTGAGTACATAAATTTGGTAGTTTTCTACTGCCACCAGTGTTCCCTCTAAGCTGTGAAGTCTTATGAGCAAAAATCCTACTTTGTGAGCTACTGGCATTAAAGTTGTGAGTGAGCAATTCGGCTACTGCATGAATTAGTTTGCCCTGGAGCCATCCTTCCTGAGTGAAGAGAAAAATGTGAGAGCCGGAGGCTAAAAAAACTGAGCTAACTCACACTGACTCAGCTTAGAGGGAACACTGGCTGCCACCAGGAATTAAAAAATCCAAATCTCTCTCTTTTGGTAGTATGTCCTAGGGTCTGGGCACTTCAGAGGACTATGTGGCCCTGAGGTACTGTACTGATTTCTGGGATAAGTTTAAGCAAAAAATTGATTTATTTAATAAAGAACAAAATAGGTTTCTGGCTATTTTGAACAGTTGCTGAAGAAGGGAACTTGTAAATATAACTGGCTACAAACAGTCTCTCAAACTCCACTCTGGCAGGCTTATACATTCAGTATGACCTCTCTCTAACTCTCATCTACCCCTTACCCTATTACCACACAGGCTAGTCTCTTTGTTTTATTCACACAGAATACAATCAACTCTCTTAGTCACACAGACTAAACTGTTGGTCTTATTCACTCAGAAATAGACTCCAAATCCTATAATCACACAGACTATGTTCACTCTTCAAACTTCACACACAGAATCCTTCATAACTCTCAGAGTCACACAGACTCTCTTCAAAACTCTTCCATACTTGTCTCTCTCGTATCACAGAATCTCTTCATAGACACACACACAGAATCCTCTCAGACACCCCTCCTCCCACACTCTCAGTCAGCAGCCAATCAAATCACTCTTGTCACCCTCTATCACTCTTCACATATTACTGCATTCAAACTAAACATTTAAAGGAACACACACACCCAAACATGGAATCATTACACTGCCTCTAAACACGGAGGCTCCGTACTTAGCTAGGTGTATCCTTCAAGAAGGTGGGAGGCTTGATTTCTAAATGGTCATAGCCAGTAGCAAGCGGGTTGGGAAGGCAACAGCAGGTTGAGACCCACACCAGCATGGTGTCGTGGTTAAGAGCAGCGGGGTCTAATCTGGAGAACTGGGTTTGATTCCCCACCCCTCCCCCACATGAAACCTGCTGGGTGACCTTGGGCCAGTCCCAGTTCTCTCTGAACTCTCTCAGCCCCACCTGCCTCACAAGCAGTGTTCCCTCTACGTTGAGGGTGTGAGCTAGCTCGCGGTCTTTTAGCCTCCAGCTCACACATTTTTGTCTCAGCCCAGGAAGGGATGGCTTCAGAGCAAACTAATTGTCAAATTGCCTGCTCACAACTTTAATGCCAGTAGCTCACAAAGTAGAATTTTTGCTCACAAGACTCCACAGCTTAGAGGGAGCATTGATGGTTAAAAAGGTAAATGTTCCCTTGCTCAAAAGCCAGATGAATCCGACTCTACGGTTGCGGTGCTCATCTCCGTTTCAAAGCCGAAAAGCCAGCGCTGTCTGAAGACCTTTCCGTGGTCATGTGGCCGGCATGACTAAACACCAAGGCGCACGGAATGCTGTTACCTTCCCACTGAAGTGGTACCTACTTATCTACTTGCAATTTCTTGCTTTTGAACTGCTAGGTTGGCAGGAGCTGGAACTAGAGATGGGAGCTCACTCCGTCATGCGGCACACTCGGGTCTCGAACTGCTGAACTACCGACCTTCCACAGCCTGCAGTTCAACGTCTTAACCACTTGATTTATACTGAATCAGACCATCAGTCCACCAAAGTCAGTCTTGTCTACTCAGACTGGCAGCGGCTCTCCAGGGTCTCAGGCTGAGGTCTTTCCCATCACCTCCTGCCTGGTCCTTTTCACTGGAGATGCTAGGAATTGAACCTGGGGCCTTCTGCATGCCAAGCAGATGCTCTACCCTTGAGCCACGGCTGAAAAATTAGTGCATGCCAAAACCAAAGAGGGTGAAGGGTTGACCTTCAGCCCAAGAACTACTGTTCTCTATATTGCCAGACTCCTCCACACTTGCTGCTCCAGTAATGTCTTGACCCCCAAACTTGCTCGCAACAAAATCCACAGTCATTTTTATTACTTTTTAAAAGGCTACACTTCACTACCAGAACCAACCACGCAGGTGTACTTAAGCCCAACCTATCTAACTCGGGTGAGGAAGGGAATGTGACTGTAAGCCACTCTGAGACTTTTTTGAGTAGAGAAAAGCAAGGCATAAATACCTGCTGTTCTACAAAATCAACTCTTCTTCATGGCAGATGTTCTATATCTGCAGTGGCGGTGGGGCCACGAGACAAAATCCGGAACCGTCCCGGTAGAGCATGATGCATTTGCAGGGTGCAAACGTGTTGAATAGTGGTGCCCAGGGCTCTTTTTGTAGAAAAAGCCCAGCAGGAACTCATTAGCATAATAGGCCACACCCAATAGCAGAAACTCATTAGCATATTAGGCCACATCCCTGACAGCACCACTCATTAGCCTATTAGGCCACACCCACATGTTACCAGAAGTTTAGTCATCCAGCCACACCAACCTTTTGCTGCTTATTCTGTTTACCTTGTTTGTTGTCAAAACCCAGAGCTTTTTTTGTAGCAGGAACTTCTTTGCATGTTAGGCCACACACCCCTAATGTAGCCAATACTAATGAGTTTCTGCTGTTGGGTGTGGCCTATTATGCTAATGAGTTCCTGCTGGGCGTGGCCAACTCAGGAGCCAGCCGGAACTCTGTTTCTTTGCGTTCTTGCCCAAAAATAGCGCTGGCAGTGCCGGGCAGGCAAAGGGGTGATTCCACGTTGCAGAAAGGAGACTTTCCCTTCTTTGAGCTCCAGGGTCCTAAGAGACGAGACATGGAAGAATGACAGGAAACAGGGACGTTTTCCAGGGCAGGCAGCGATCCTGGGTGGTTGGTTCAATAGTCTTTTTGGTTGTCTTAAACCGATTGCAGGAATCTGCTCTGGAAATATCTTTGCTCAAAGCCACAAGTACCAAGTGTCGGAGTGCCACAGCAATCAGTCGCAACAACGTTCCTTCAGAAGGATCAAGTTTATTGAAGACAGTAAAGGCAGGTCATCAAAGCATACATTCTGTGTTAGAGCTAACCCGACTGGCGGGAGAGGGGAAGATGTACTGCGTTCAAGGTGGGACCCCCTGATGGAACTGAGCCAATCCGAGGTGCAAGCCTTGCACACCAAAAATAACGAAGAGCGCGAAGTACCATGGTCAGGCTAACAGATAAGACACAGCAGAAGAAGTGAAAGCTAACGTTCTAGAACATGAAGACGTTCACCCAGCGGCCTCCCCCCCACACACACACATACAATGACAGTGTAGCTGGCCCCAAGATTTTAAATAAGCCGCCCTAGAGGAAGCTAGCAGGTTTGGAGATGTGACGGCCTGGGGGAAAAAATGGGAAAATTCGGGGGGGGGCATTCCCCCCCCTCAATTTTTTCCCTGAAGCCTTTTTTAAAGGGGTGATTCCACATTGCAGGAAGGAGACTTTCCCTTCTTTGAGCTCCAGGGTCCTGAGAGACAAGACATGGAAGAATGACAGGGAACAGGGACGTTTTCTAGGGCAGGCAGCGATCCTGGGTGGTTGGTCCAATAGTCTTTTTGGTTGTCTTAAACCGATTGCAGGAATCTGCTCTGGAAATATCTTTGCTCAAAGCCGCAAGTCCCAAGTGTCAGAGTGCAACAGCAATCAGTCCCAACGATGTTCCTTCAGAAGGATCAAGTTTATTGAAGACAGTAAAGGCAGGTCATCCGTGCATACATTCTGTGTTAGAGCTAACCCGAGTGGCGGGGGGGGGGGGGGGGTAGGTGGGACCCCCGATGGAGCTGAGCCAATCCGAGGTGCAAGCCTTGCACACCAAAAATAACGGGAGCAGGTTCCCAGGCAGGGCGAAGAGCGCAAAGTACCACGGTCAGGCTTAACAGATAAGACACAGCAGAAGAAGTGAAAGCAGAAAGAAAAGAAAAAAGATAATGGAACATTTCATTTTAACAGGATGAATAAAATATTTTAAGACAAGGTGTTCAAATATTTTCCAGATCATTTCCAAAAAAATACGTATGGTATCAGATTGATCTAATTTCTGTGCACTGAGGACAAGCAGGTCCTAGGTTACAAACTGTACTCTCCAATGCAAGACCAAGATGCATTTCTTCCTTTAGGAGGTGCTATGGTCACAAGAAAAGAAAACGGTTTCGGTTTTGTTTTTGCATGTGGGCGGGTATTCTGTTTGTAATCATTGTTTGGATACACTATTTTTTTTAATAGGCTAGTTGTGAGAATTTCATGCCAAGTAAAAATGTCCATAGTCATATTTTGTGTTCCTAAAGTAACAGAATGACTCTCAATCTGGAAAAGAAAAAAGAAGTGCTAGTGTAGCATTTTTTTTCAATTTTTCCAAAATTTCAGTTTTTTTCCGGGGGGAAACGGGTTTTTTCCCCCAAGCTTCAAAATTTCTGGAAATTTTCTATATTCCTGGTGCTTGGGGGGCCACAGTGGGAGGGTTTCTGGAGATTTGGCCCCACTGGTGGACCTCCTGATGGCACCTGGGTTTGGGCTACTGTGTGACAGAGAGTGTTGGACTGGATGGGCCACTGGCCTGATCCACCATGGCTTCTCTTATGTTCTTATGTCTGGGGCAGTGTTGCTCTGTATTTTTGGTGCTTGGGGAGTGACAGTGGGAGGGCTTCTGGAGTTCTGGCCCTGCTGGTGAACCTCCCGAGGGCACCTGGGTTTTGGTCCCTGTGGGACACAGAGTGTTGGACTTGATGAGCCGTTGGCCTGATCCAACATGGCCTCTCTTGTGTTCTTATCTATAAAGTCTCCTAAGCCTCCTTGGTTGTGTAAGGTAGTGAAAAGATAAGAGAGTTCTGCCATAGATTTAGAGCCAAACTACACTTGACAGTGGCCATGAGTCCTCCTAGCAATTTTCTTAAAATCTCAACTGCTTCTAAAATGGTGTCTGCACCCACAGGACGGACTCGTGGCTGCCGTCAATGTTTCGTTTGGTTCTCACAGTTGGCTAGAGATGGGGGGAACAAGGAAGGAAGCCATAAGAGGTTGCGGAGGGTTTTTCTCAAGAAACGGAAAGCGGTGGCTTGCAGCCTGCCCGATCTGCCACGCGAGCCAACGGCCGCGGAGTCCCAGCAACGCAAATACAATTCACCGTGCCCAAATACCCAGCTACACACAGAGACAATAAAGTAATGTGATACTGATACAATAAAATCCACTGGACGCGTAGCTCTAAAAATAAATTTGGTTCTGAGTTTCCTCGCAGCCAGGACAGAGGAGGCACTACATCTAGGATCCCTCGGGGATTTGTCATCTAAAAGAAAATCCCATAATGTGGGACAGGGACAGGCGTGGAGCCAATTTGGTCCAAAGTGGGAGACAGCCAGGCAAAGAAAACAGTATAACTGGTTCAGTAAATCTTCATTATCCTTTGAAGTGGCAGCGCACAAACAGGACTCAAGCATTTCCTTCAGTGCCAGCGTGAGGAGCGAGACATCTTATTCACTGGGGACTCTAGGGAAGAGAAATCTTCTGCGTTTCATTATCAGGTGGCTGGGGAATGTGTTCGTGAACAAAGTCCAAGGGGGCAGAAAAGCAGCAAGCTTCGGGATCTGTCTGTTTTAACACAAAACACATGCCCCTTTGCAGTGCCTTTGCCCAGCTGGGGGATTGGCTGGGTTTGGTCCCATAGATCCATTCCACCAGCAGAGTTGTTTTCCTCCTTCCACCAGAAAGAAGGTGCTGTTGCTAGCAAAACGGATCCAGCCCCTGCTGTTTCCAGCACATGATAATGCAAGGGTCCCCAACAATGTTCCCTCTCAGCTGTGGAGTCTTGTGAGCAGAAATCCTACTTTGTGAGCTCCTGGCCTTAAAGTTGTGAGCAAGCGCTTTGGCTGCTGCAAAAATTAGTTCGCCCTGGAGCCATCCCTTCCTGAGCTAAGACAAAAATGTGTGAGCTGGAGGCTGAAAAACTGTGAGCTAGCTCACACTAACTCAGCTTAGAGGGAACACTGGTCCCCAACCAGTTTGGTGTCGTGGTTAAGTGTGCGGACTCTAATCTGGGAGAACCGGGTTCGATTCCCCACTCCTCCACTTGCACCTGCTGGATGACCTTGGGCAAGCCATAGTTCTGATAAGAGCTGTCCTTGAAAAAGAGCAGTTTCTATCAGAGCTCTCGCAGCCCCACCTACCTCGCAGGGTGTCTGTTGTGGGGTGGGGAAGGGAAAGGGGTTTGTAAGCCACTCTGAGACACCTTAGGGTAGGTGAAGGGCAGGGTATCAAGCCAATCTCCTCCTCCTCTTCCTCTTCTTCATCCATTCTTCTTTCTGCAGCTTTTTAAAAAAAGGAGGTGGTAGGTGGCACCCCAAAATGGCTGCCCCGAGAGGCGGAGCCAAACCCTAAATGGCTGCCTGTGCAGGCAGAGCCGAATGGAACACCTCCCGCCTCCTGGGAAGAAGGAAATCCTCAAGGGGGAATGGAACTACACAGTGACTATGGAAACCTCAGTCACTTAACTAGTCCTCATCCTCCAGTAGGAAACTCTTTCCGTTAGATGAGGGAAGCCCATAAAGAATCCTGGCCTTTCAATGGCCCCACCCACTTTCTGAAAAGCTTGGGTTGCACCAAGGGAGGTACTGGTGGGTGCTATGACATCCACAGGTCCCACGCTAGGCAACCCCCCTGAGAACGTATTCCTTAAGTATATGATGCACCCCATCTTCCCTGGGCAACAAAACTGCTGTTTTGTATTTTGTTTCATATGAATTAAATTTGCAAATGCTCAGTTTGCACGTACCATTAGTGGCAAAGGAGGCACTTCTTCCATGGTGAAATTTCATCCTGTAGCTGCATGCATAAACCTGGTAGGTAGCTGCATGCATAAATCTGGTGTGGGTCTTCCCATGACGAAATTTCGCGCTACTACTGCAGGCATAAGCATAGCAGGGCCAGGTGTGTGGGTCTTCCCATGGCGAAATTTCACACTACTACTGCAGGCACAAGCATGGCAGCACCAGGTGTGTGGGTCTTTCCATGGCGAAATTTCGCACTGATGCTGTACACATAACCATAACACTAACAAAAGAAGACCCAAAGGAAACTGTACAAACTGTGCTCATAATTCAATTACAATATAAGGTAAGTATAAAGATATAGTGACCAACAATATGCATAAATATTTCCTTCTAGGTACAGATGAAAAAGAAGTCCACAGAAGAACACTGGATGACAAAATGACAAAATTCTCCAGAGTAAACTTCCATTTCGTAGATTACTTCTTCTGAAAGTCCTTAATGAAATACGTGAACAATTTCAGCTCCAATTACATACAATGATTCTTAACCAGTCCAAATATACCATGTTCAATAAAATACTATACATACAAAAGCTTGTCGCTCCTCTTTTCATAGATTGCAATCTTTTCCAAAACAGGGTAATATACAAAATCTGAAACACTGTTGGTCACTATATCTTTATACTTACCTTATATTGTAATGAATTATAAGCACAGTTTGTACCGTTTCCTTTGGGTCTTCTTTTGTCAGTCTTTGTTGCTGTGACCCACTTGGATTTTGGTTTTTGTACACATAAGCATTGCAGGGCCAAGTGTGGTGGGTCTTCCCAACTGAATTATCATGCGCTTTCTGTTCCCCTAAACCTGCATGCACGCAGACAGAATGGACATTTTAGAAATCCTCCTCCAGCCCCGTCTCAACACCCCTTGGCGTGCTGGATAGACCTGAGGCCAAGAGCCTCCAACGGAGCACCCCCATATTTCCCCCTCCCTCCCCTGGCAAGGTGTTTGCAGTGATGCCATCTCTTGGCAAAGATGCAGACACGCCGAGTCCCAGCGCCTGAAAGCACAAACTGCAGCACTCCGCAAGTTCACGGGCTGCCCTGCGGCATCACCTTTCAGAGCACTCTTTGTCTACGGGAGTTCAGACAGAAGGGTTCGTTCCAGTCGGTGTTTTGTAGCGGGGGAGCAGGAGGATTTTGTTTCTTCACCGAAGTGGTCCCCTGCGGGGGCCGGATTGATCTCTTGCCCACCCGCACCAAGGGGAGCCTGGGAGATGGTGGCAGAGGGGCGGGGACCACGAGCTCCTGGAAGGGGGAGCGGGGGAGAAGCAAACCAAACCGACTGAAGGCCTGCCAGCTTGTGTCAACATGCTCCTTAATTAAGCCCTGTCACAGCCGGCATTAATTGGCCCCCTTGGCAGTCTCTGCCGAACGGCCAGCATCTGAATGGACACGGAGAGCAGATGGCCTTCTTTGTTCCCCCCCCATCCTCAGCAGCGTCCCTCCGGGTCATCCCGAAACCTCGTCCAACTTTATTCACCTACCCCTCCCGCACCTTGACTTTGTGGTTGTTCAGTCGCACGTCCGACTCTTCGTGACCCCACGGACCACATCACACCAGGCCCTCCCGTCTTCCATCATCCTCCGGAGTTTGCTCAATTCCATGTTCGTTGCCTCGAGAACACTGTCTGACCATCTCATCCTTTGCCGTCCCCTTCTTCTTTGACCTTCCGTCTTTCCCAGCATCAGGGTCTTCTCCTCCAGTGAGTGCTCCCTTCTCATTTGCTGGCCAAAGCATTTGAGCTTCAGCTTCAGTATCTGGCCTTCCAGGGAACAGTCAGGGTTGATTTCCTTTTTTTTTTTTTTTTGGTCCAGTCGCACAGTCGAGTCCGACCCTTCGCAACCCCATGGGCCACATCACGCCAGGCCCCCTTGTCTTCCGTCGTGTTCCGGAGTTTGCTCAATTTCATGTTTGTTGCCTCGAGAACACTGTCTAACCATCTCATTCTTTGCTGTCCCCTTCTTTGACCTTCAATCTTTCCCAGCATCAGGGTCTTCTCCAGAGAGTGCTCCCTTCTCATTTGGTGGCCAAAGCATTTGAGCTTCAGTATCTGGCCTTCCAGGGAACAGTCAGGGTTGATTTCCTTTTTTTTTGGTCCAGTCGCACAGTCGAGTCCGACCCTTCGCGACCCCATGGGCCACATCACGCCAGGCCCTCCTGTCTTCCGTCGTGTTCCAGAGTTTGCTCAATTTCATGTTCGTTGCATCGATAACACTGTCTGACCATCTCATCCTTTGCCGTCCCCTTCTTCTTTGACCTTCATTCTTTCCCAGCATCAGGGCCTTCTCCAGAGAGTGCTCCCTTCTCATTTGCTGGCCAAAGCACCTTGACTAGAAGAGGCTTAATCTTCTGAGGAAGGGTTGATGTTTTGACAGAGGCAAATCCCCCCCCCCTTGGTGTGGCAGCCCACGAGAAGGCGTTGAGGGCGCTGAGCCCTTGCAGAGCGTTTCTCTGAGCCAGATCTTCAACAGTGAAATCTTTGGTCGAAAGCAGTAAATTTTGTGATTGAGCTAAACTAACCTGAGTTAGACAGGTTGGGCTTAAGTACACCTGCGTGGTTGGTTCTGGTAGTGAATTGTAGCCTTTAAAAAAGTAATAAAAATGAATGTGGATTTTGTTGCAAGCAAGTTTGGGGGTCAAGACATTACCGGAGCAGCAAGTGTGGAGGAGTCTGGCAATATGGAGAACAGTAGTTCTTCGGCTGAAGGTCAACCCTTCACCCTCTTTGGTTTTGGCATGCACCAATTTTTCAGCCGTGGCTCAGGGGTAGAGCATCTTCTTGGCATGCAGAAGGTCCCAGGTTCAATCCCTAGCATCTCCAGTAAAAAGGACCAAGCAGTAGGTAAAGTGAAAGACCTCTGCCTGAGACCTTGGAGAGCTGTAAAGAGGGGCCGTGGCTCAGTGGAAGAGCCTCTGCCTGGCATGCAGAAGGCCCCAGGTTCAATCCCCGGCATCTCCAGTTAAAAAGGACCAGGCAGGAGGTGATGGGAAAGACCTCAGCCTGAGACCTTGGAGAGCTGTAAAGAGGGGCTGTGGCTCAGTGGAAGAGCCTCTGCCTGGCATGCAGGAGGTCCCAGGTTCAATCCCCGGCATCTCCAGCTAAAAGGACCAGGCAGGAGGTGATGGGAAAGACCTCCGCCTGAGACCCTGGAGAGCCACTGCCAGTCTGAGTAGACGATACTGACTTTGATGGACTGATGGTCTGGTTCAGTATAAATCAAGATGGGTAACCATCAATGCTCCCCTCTAAGCTGTGAAGTCTTGTGAGCAAAAATTCTACTTTGTGAGCTACTGGCCTTAAAGTTGTGAGCGAGCAATTTGGCTACTGCATAAATTTGGAGCCATCCCTTCCTGAGCTAAGAGCGCGCCGGAGGCTAAAGAACTGTGAGCTAGCTCACACTAACTCAGCTTAGAGGGAACACTGGTCACCATGTTAGTCCGTCTGTAGCAAAATTTGTGGCAGGGTATGAGCTTTCATGAGTCACTGCTCACTTCCTCAGGTATAGCTAGAATGAAGAGAAGAAGAGATTGAATTTATACCCCACCCTTCCTTCACTGGGAGTCTGAGCAGCTTACAAACCTCTTTCCCTTCCCCTCCCCACAACAGGCACCCTGTGTGGTAGGCGGGCTGAGAGAGCTCTTTCCAGAACTGTCCTTGAGAGAACAGCTCTGACAGAACTATGGCTTGCCCAAGGTCATCCAGCAGCTGCAAGTGGAGGAGTAGGGAATCAAACCCGGTTCTCCAATTAGAGTCCATGCACTTAACCATCTACACCAGAATGCGAGTCCTTACATCACAAGGTTGATGGATTTCCATTCTGTACAGCTAAATGTGGGTGCCTTCCATGGAGACAGAATAAGATGGGTAGCTGTGTGTCTGTCTGAAGCAATAGAAAAGACCAAAAGTAAGAGTCCAATAGCACGTTAAAGACTTAACAAAATTTGTGGCAGGGGGAGGAGCTTCCGTGAGTCACGGTTCACTTCTTCAGATAACATCTTCAGGTATCTTGCTCTTTTCTACTGACGAAAGGTCGGAAGCTCATACCCTGAAAATCTTTCTGGTCTCTAAGGTGCGGCTGGACTCGAACCTAGTTGAGCAAGTAAGATTACTTATACCGAGTCAGAATAGTGGTCGATCTAGGGCAGGGACCCAGCACAGTAGGCACAGCCACAAAATGGCCGCTGCGGTAGGCAGAGGCAGCCGCAAAATGGCCGCCACGGTTTACTTTCAGTCACACAACGAAGATCCTTGTGCCGCGGTGGCCCCTGCTGCCAAAGAACATTTTAAACATCTGCACCATCTCCAGTGGCCAATCAGAAGCCTTGCTGAGGAAAAGGCCCACCTGGCCCTGCCTACTTTCTCAAAACACTTGGTGGGCACCAGGAAAGGCATTGATGGGCAGCGTTGTGCCCGAGGGCCATGGGTTGGGGATCCCCGATCTAGGGCAGTGCTGTCTACCGGGACTGGCAAAGTAGCAGAAGGCAAAAGTCTCGGGCAGAGGTCTTCCCCCACCTGAGACCCTTTTTTGTACGGGGGATTGACATTAAGCCTTTCCACGTGCCATAGCGGTCGCTCGGCCTCTGTCCCAAAGCAGTGGCGGGTGTGAGAGAGTGACGGTTTGCCCCTCCGATTGATTCTAATTTATTACAGCAAGAGCCAATAAAAAAGTACAATTCTGATCTAAGAAGGATTAAAACAGTGATAACATGGGAATAATATAAAAACATTAACAAGAGAAAATTAATAAGGTTAGTAAAATAAAGTAATATAATCGTACAGTTTTTTTCAGCTAAAATAAGTTTACGTTTCCTAATAGTGAAGCAACAAAATTTTGCCACATCGTAAGTCACTGAGCTCTGAACATCTTCTAAGAGGAATTTACGAAGGACTTCTGGCATAAAGTCAAGTTAAGACTGCAGAGGGCTAAATCTAGACAGAAGGGGTAGTATAAGATGGTCTCGTTCCTCCTGCTAGAATCTGCAGAACAGGAGGACATGAGTACCTGCCTAATTTTACTGCTGCCCTTTATTTAGTTAACATTACCTATGAGCCCTATAGATGGGCCTTTCCCAGAGCCCATTTTGAGGCACTACCCTCTGCTCTACTGCAAGGTAAATTCACTTGAGTTCGCCCCTCCATAGGGTAGCTTGATCTCTGACATTGTACTGCAGTCTGAAAATTAGCGCTGCAATGGAAGCCGGCAACCGGAAGCAGAGGTCGAGAGGGCCAAACCCTGCCCGCTATGTTATCTCGGAAGTCGTCAGAGCAGCTTCCCTGCCTCCCTAGGCCACATAAACAGGGGCTTTGCAGCCCGGCATACCGGATTGTATTGAGGGATAATTGTCAGGTTTCCTCTGAATTCTCAGCCTCTTTCCTCTCCGTAATCTCCATTTGTCTGAGTCTGCAAAGTAGGCTGTGTTGGGGGGGGGTTGGTTGTTTTTTCTTCCTTCCCGACTAGCTTGCCCATCAGTGAGAAAAATAGCGCCAGCGGAGGCGACATTAGGGCCCATTCCCCGAGATTTATCTAAAAGCACTTTTGCCGCAGATAGTGATAGCGTTTTTATGTTTATTGTGGGTGTCATTAGCAAAGCAGATTTAAGGCGGGGATGCAACGGCTAACAATTGGCTCTCCCTTTCCGATCAAAAAATGGCTCTATTAACAAACTCGTGTACAGCTTGCCAAGTGATGCATCGCCATCAGCCCTGAGGGAGGTGGGCAAGTTTGCAGCTCGTGAGCTCTGGGGGGGGGGAACAGCCACGAAAGGTGTACAAAGCCTCCAGATCTCACTCTCCAGTTAAAGGGCTGCAGGGTGAGCAACCCTCTCTGCCAGTATGGTGTAGTGGTTAAGGGCGTGGACTCTAATCTGGGAGAACCGAGTGTGATCCCCCCACTCCTCCACATGCAGCTGCTGGTGTGACCTTGGGTCAGTCACAAGTTCTCTGAGAGCTGTTCTCTCAGGAGCAGTGCTCCAAAGAGCTCTCTCAGCCCCACCTACCTCACAGGCAGTGTTCCCTCTAAGCTGAGTTAGTGTGAGCTAGCTCACGGTTTGTTAGCCTCCAGCTCACAGATTTTTGTCTTGGCTCAGGAAGGAGGGCTCCAGAGCAAACAAATGTATGCAGTAGCCAAATCGCTCACTCTCAGCTTTCATGCCAGTAGCTCACAAAGTAGAATTTTTGCTCACAAGACTCCACAGCTTAGAGGGAACACTGCTCACAGGGTGTCTGTGGTGGGGAGGGGAAGGGAAAGGAGATTGTAAGCCGCTCTGAGACGCCGAGCGAAGGGCGGGATATAAATCCAACTCTTCTTCTCTTTCTTCTCTGCCCGCGAATGCGGCTTGCTAGATTTGATATCCCGCTGGCCGTTGGGATTGGCCGTTCTGAGCGAAATGTTTCACCAGCCTCCATCTTCAAAGCTCTAGCTGTATCATCTAGGCCAGCGTTTCCCAGCCCAGGACCAGGCAGTAGGCGATGTGAATAATAGACCCTTCCCTGAAATCCTGGAGAGAGCCTGCCAGTCTGAGTAGACAATACTGACTTTGACGGACTAATGGTCGGATTCAGTAGAAGGCAGCTTTGTGTGGATATGTGCAACTCTGTGGTGGTCCCGGCAGCTGGTGTTTCTCTGTAGCAGTGAATCTTATTTTTTATATATGTATCATATACAAAATTTTTAGAAATCAAGAGATCCCTGACCCGTGGAGCATGACTTTTTATTTCCTCCAGGGAGACGAGAGAGGTAAAAAAGCGAGGCTGGGATAACAAAGGGCAGGTGAGGGGTTGTTGCAGCTCTGAACGCTTGATTTTGGACTAGCCTGATACCCGTGCTTCACTACGATATTTAACCCCCATAAATCCAGTTATAATACTGATGATGTGAAGTCTGAAATGTAACATTTGTTGTAGGAATTCTAATGGAGAAGATTGTAGTGTAAAAAATGACTTTTTCTCTCTACTGAAGGACGTCTCTGTAGACTGCTGGTGCAGGCTTCCTCATGGCTTTAAGCACCCTGCAACCGCTGTTGCACCTGACAGACAACCGCCTGTTAGGTGTAGGAGGTGGGGGGAGTGTGTTGGAAGCCATCAGAGAGGCTGGGCCAGCAGCATCGCTAAGGTGATCCTGCTGGGGCGGTGTCCCTGATGGATTAAAGTACCCTGGTCCTGCTCCTACACCTGACAAACACCTGCCTGTCTGGTGTTGGGGGGATTATGTTTAAAGGCATCGGGGAGGCATTGCTGAGCAAACCTCCCCGGCGGCTGTAAGCATCCCACCTCCTCTCCTACACCTGACAGGCAGCTGCCTGTCCCGTGTAGGAGGGGGAGGGGGGAGGAGTATTAGAAGCCACTGTGGAGACAGGGTTGGCAGGATCACTAAGGTGCTACTGCTGGCGCAGGCTCCCTGCAAGTGCTGCTGCACCTGATAGACAACTGCCTGTCAGGTGTAGGAGGGGGAAGCATGTTTGAAGCCATAGGGAGGCTGGGCCAACAGCTTCGCTTCACCTCACAGGCAGTTGGCCACTCCTGATTTCCTCAACTGTCGTTCGCTCTCTGTAGTCCCCTGTAACTGTTTGTTTTGTTTTTTTACCTCAGAACACTGAGCTCTGCAGCTGGCCAATCAGAGAGTGGGGGGTGCAAGGAGGCAGCAGCCTGGCAGCCACATAGGAATCAATGGGGGGAGCACATTTTACCCCTTTTGACACCTTAGGGGTCGAATTTCTAAAAATCCCTTCTTAGTGAGCATCTACTCCATGGTAGGTGCGCTCTCCCCAAATTTGGTGTTTCTAGGTCCAGCGGTTTGGCCTGGGCGTTGATTTTACGGTGAGGGGACTTTGTGATAGATAGGTAGGTAGGTAGGTAGGTAGGTAGGTAGGTAGAGATAGATAGATAGATAGATAGATAGATAGATAGATAGATAGATAGATAGATGGGGAGGAAGAGCTTCAAAGCTCTATTTGCAGCCCGGAGCTTTGGGGGCTGAGTTTTCAAGGCAGGGAGCCCTCTTCACGCTTTGCACCCTCCAAAGAAGCGCCTGAAAACCGCACGCAATTTGTCTTTTGCTCTTGTACAGAGTTAAGCCTTTGGTTTGAAGTGCTCGTGTTTTGTTTTTGTTTTTTCTTTTGTTCTTCCTCCCCCCCCTCGTTCTGTTCCCCCCCCCTCTGGCTTGCCAGGGCCTGGGAGGAGTTTCATGGCCTGGTGAACAGCAGCGGTCGCTGAATGGGCACCTCCCTCTCTCACACACCCAGGGTAGGGCCTCATCTTTCTTCTTACGTGATTGTGCGACACACCTCTCAGCCGGAGCCTCCCCCCTCGGGGTGAAGTGGGGCCAGGGCCCTTCTGCCCAAGAAAGGTGCTTGCCCCCACCCACACACACACACACCCAGGATCCACAGACTTTGGCTTGATCGGAACACGAGGCCAGGGAAGCAAAAGCATTTTCCCATGGGGCTTTGCACTCAGATGGTCTCTTGTAAATACCAGGCTGCGGCATGTCCTCCATAGGTGCTGTGCACAGCTGGTACATACATACATGCATAAAAGGTAAAGGTTCCCTTGCTCGAAAGCCAGTCGTATCCGACTCTAGGGTTGCGGTGCTAGTCTCCGTTTCAAAGCCGAAGAGCCAGCGCTGTCCGAAGACCTTTCTGTGGTCATGTGGCCGGCATAACTAAACACCAAGGCGCACGGAACGCTGTTCCCTTCCCACCAAAGTGGTACCTATTTATCTACTTGCAATTTCTTGCTTTCGAACTGCTAGGTTGGCAGGAGCTGGAACTAGAGACGGGAGCTCACCCCATCTTGCGCCACCCGGGTCTCGAACTGCTGAACTACTGACCTTCCACAGCCTGCAGTTCAGCGTCTTAACCACTTGAGCCACAACAGCTCCAATACATACATGCATAAGTGCTGTCAAATTGTAACCGATGACCCCAGCAAGGGGCTTTTGAGGCAGGTGATTATTTATTTATTTGTCTGTTCTTCACATTTATACTCCGCCCTTTCAGCCAAGGCCAGCTCAGGGCGGCTTACCTAAAACCAACAAAAGGCATTTAAAATAGTACAAGAAGCCATTTAAAACAATGGTGTTTTAAACAGTGGTGTTAAGCAGAGGGGGTTGGCCATTGCCTTCCTCTGCAGAGTCTTCCTTGGTGGTCTCCCCTCCAAGTACCGACCCTGCCTAGCTTCCCCCAGCAAGGGGCTTTCAAGGCAAGTAAGAAACAGGAGGATTGCCATTACCTTCCTCTGCAGAGCTTTCCTTGTTGGTCTCCCTTCCAAGTACTGACCAATGCTCGCTCTAAGCTGTGGAGTCTTGTGAGCAAAAATTCTGCTTTGTGAGCTACTGGAATTAAAGTGGTGGGCCAGCGATTTGGCTACTGCATAAATTAGTTTGCTCTGGAGCCCATCCTTCCTGAGCTAAGACAAAAATCTGTGAGCCGGAGGCTGAAAAATCTGTGAGCTTGCTCACACTAACTCAGCTTAGAGGGAACACTGGTACTGACCCTGCTCAGCTTCCAAGACCTGATGGGATCCATGCCGCTTTTTCTTCAAGTTGCACAGCTGGTAGCCTGGTTTAAACAAGACACCATCTGAGCACAGAGACACACACACACACCCCGGAGAATGACGTTTGCCTCCGCAAGAGTCCCTTTTAAATCGGGCCTTCTTTTCTCGACCACTCAGTAATCCTCAGTATTGCAAATAAAACACAGCCTATAAAAAGTGTTCCGGGACTGCCTGCCCACGCATACCCATGTTAGCCACTGGTTGGCCTACGTTGAAAGAGTGGGGAGAGAACGGTCATTGTTCCCGGCTGGTCACCTGCATGGCATTTGCCGCTCGCCACAGGTGACCAGGCGAGAGGCTCTTTTTCATGCCCGCCCCCGACTCAACTCTTCTGGCTACAGGGGATCTGTCCCCTTTTTGCGACGGTGCACTGCCTGTTTGCAAGGCAGCCGCGTGACGAGGGGAGAGGCCTTGTGGGGCTGAGAGGTTTGTCTTCAGCTTGCTTGTGTGGTGTGAATGTCGGGTGCTCGAGAGGGGGCGGGTCCGGGTCCCCAGTCCTGCAAACGCGGTCAGTTGGCCCGAGCCAGCCCAGCAAACACAACATAGTGGTCACCAGTGTTCCCTCTAAGCTGAGTTAGTGTGAGCTAGCTCAAAGTTTTTTAGCCTCCGGCTCACACCTTTTTGCCTTAGCTCAGGAAGGATGGCTCCAGAGAAAACTAATTTATGCAGTAGACAAATTGCTTGCTCACAACTTTAAAGCCAGTAGCTCACAAAGTAGAATTTTTGCTCACAGGACTCCACAGCTTAGAGGGAACATTGGTGGTCACATATAGTAGCCCGCGCCTCCTGGTACGTGGTCTGCCTGGGACTGTTAAAGCTGAGGAGGGGAATGCCGCTAAGCCCCTGGTGATTGCGAGCCACACAGTTGGTGCTCTATGCATGGACCGCTAGCATACTGGCTTTAGCCGGCCCGGGATCGCTGTCCTTTATTTGCAGAACTGGGGCTTAAGCAGAGGGACATGAAAGCTGAGGGACAGACCAATGGGGTTGGGACTCCAGCCTGGGCCCCGAAGGGAGGGCCCCCCATTCCTCCCCACCATGAGCCTCATCGGAAGCACTGGCCCCAGTGGTGGAGGGGCTCTGTGGGTCAACCTGTGGGGGAGACGGGTGGGTGGGTGGCCTCATTGTGAGTCCCGTGTCATTCCCGCTTGAAGAGGAGAATGGAGTAACTCATGAGCAAGAGTTTGTTTCCTGTCGATAGTGCGCGGGGGAGTACATCAAGAAGAATTCATCGAAGGAAGAATCATCACACATGGATTCCGGGTATAGACTCCCTTGTTTTGCTGAACTTCTTCTAGACTGCTGGTATAGCCACTAGAGAGAGAAGAGAAGAAGAGAAGAGATTGGATTTATACCCCGCCCTTCACTTGGAGTCTCAGAGCGGCTTACAAACTCCTTTCCCTTCCCCTCCCCACAACAGACACCCTGTGAGGTGGGTGGGGCTGAGAGAGCTCTGACAGAAACTGTTCTTTTTCAAGGACAGCTGTGCTAGAGCTTGTGACTGACCCAAGGTCACATCAGCAGGTGAAAGTGGAGGAGTGGGGAATCAAACCCGGTTCTCCCAGATTAGAGTCCGCACACTAATCCAGTGTTATTTTCCATTTGAATGGTGCCCCCACACACAAGATTTCAATAATAGATGTAGAACTACTTTTGGAATGACTGTCACCCTTATGGGTATTTACATAAACTTTGGAGAGAACATCTTGTAAATAGTTGTAACATTTATAGTGGTTTAGCGAAACGAGGGAGAAGTCTGTACCCGCAATCCTCGTGTGATGATTCATCCTTCGATGATTTCTTTTTGATGTTGATGTTTTCCTAAATTTACAAAATTGTACTTACCTGCTTTGAAATTGAGCAATGCGTATTCTGTGAGCTTAGGGAAATCATGAGAAGGGAGGGCAGGAAGGGTTGCCTCAGGGCTTAGTTCTCGTGGCCCCTTTCTTACCCGCCCAGGGAAATGCCGATCGCCACGTTGGGTTCAGGAAGCAATTTTTCTCCAGGCCCGTTTGGCCAGGGATCCTGGAGGGCTTTTTGCCATCTTCTGGCCGTGGAACAGGGGTCAGTGGGGGTGTGGAGGGGGAAGTATTTGTGTATTTCCTGCATTGTGCCGGGGGTTAGACTAGATGACCCTGGAGGTCCCTTCCAACTCTATGATTCTATGATTCTACAGACACCTCAGTGGAATGATATGCTTTTTTATTTCATAATTGTAATTATTCACTATTAAGGTATATAAAAAGCAATCACAGACAAGTTTATTTAATTATGAGATTTATGTAGCATCTTATTACAGTGGTTCTCCTTGTTGCTGTCTTACGTAGACACTGTAATCCTCCTAATGTGTCACCCTTGCCAGCTGTGTGACATCTTTGCACATGAAGAAGTTTTGAAGTCCAGTGGCGGCTGCCTCAAATCCAGCTTTGCTTCTTTTCTGCCCCGCAGTAGCTACACTAACCCTCTGTTGGGTGGCATTGGGTAAAACATTTGGTTGCCCCAAAGTCCTTTCTTGGCACGTAATGGCCTATGTTTAGACCCTGACCTCGGTGGGCCAGGCTAGCCTGATCTCATCAGATCTGAGAGCTAAGCAGGATCATCCCTGGTTAGTACTTGGATGGGAGACCTCCAAAGAAGTCCAGGGTGGTTGCGCAGAGGCAGGCAAGGGCAAAACCACCTTTGCTTGTCTGAGTCCTGACCTGGAAGGCCCAGGCTAGCCTGACCTCATCAGATCTGAGAGCTAAGTAGGATCATCCCTGGTTAGTACTTGGGTGGGAGACCTCCAAAGAAGTCCAGGGTTGCTGTGCAGAGGCAGGCAATGGCAAAACCACCTCTGCTTGTCTGAGTCCTGACCTGGAAGGCCCAGGCTAGCCTGACCTCATCAGATCTGAGAGCTAAGCAGGATCATCCCTGGTTAGAGCTTGGGTGGGAGACCTCCAAGGAAGCCCAGGGTTGCTGTGCAGAGGCAGGCAAGGGCAAAACCACCTCTGCTTGTCTGAGTCCTGACCTGGAAGGCCCAGGCTAGCCTGATCTTATCAGATCTGAGAGCTAAGCAGGATCATCCCTGGTTAGAGCTTGGGTGGGAGACCTCCAAGGAAGCCCAGGGTTACTGTGCAGAGGCAGGCAAAGGCAAAGCCACCTCTGCTTGTCTGAGTCCTGACCTGGAAGGCCCAGGCTAGCCTGATCTCATCAGATCTGAGAGCTAAGCAGGATCATCCCTGGTTAGTACTTGGGTGGGAGACCTCCAAGGAAGCCCAGGGTTGCTGTGCAGAGGCAGGCAATGGCAAAACCTCCTCTGCTTGTCTGAGTCCTGACCTGGAAGGCCCAGGCTAGCCTGACCTCATCAGATCTGAGAGCTAAGCAGGATCATCCCTGGTTAGTACTTGGGTGGGAGACCTCCAAGGAAGTCCAGGGTTGCTACGCAGAGGCAGGCAATGGCAAAACCACCTCTGTTCATCTCTTGCCTCCAAAACCCTACAGGGTCGCTATAGGTCGGCTGCGACTTGACGGCGTTCTCCACCACCCATGGCCAATGTTTGTCTAACAGCACAGGAAATTCTAACCCTTCGAGGCTCCGGGTCCTCCGTTTTTCTAAACTAGCAAAGATTTTCAGGGCAAAGGTTCTTTGCATGCCAGATTTTGAATGTTGGTCAGGTATGAAAGAAAATATATATACAGATGTGTGCTCAATGCCCACAGAATGATACAATGACAGAAGAGACTAAATTAAAGCCATATCATTTAGTGTCTGGTAATGAAGAACAAAGAGCTGTGGTGGCTCAAGTGGTTAAGACGCTGAACTGCAGGCTGTGGAAGGTCGGTAGTTCAGCAGTTTGAGACCCGAGTGTGCCGCATGATGGAGTGAGCTCCCGTCTCTAGTTCCAGCTCCTGCCAACCTAGCAGTTCGAAAGCAAGAAATTGCAAGTAGATAAATAGGTACCACTTCGGTGGGAAGGTCACAGCGTTCCGTGCGCCTTGGTGTTTAGTCATGCCGGCCACATGGCCACGAAAACGTCTTCGGACAGCGCTGGCTCTTCGGCTTTGAAACAGAGATGAGCACCGCAACCCTAGAGTCGGATTCAACTGGCTTTCGAGCAAGGGAACCTTTAATGAAGAACAACCACTTAACAAAACAAAAACAAAAAATACAAAGGTCAGTAGAATTACACATGGCAGCCTGCTCCAGACTCTCTCAGTCAGTATCCTTCCAGCAGTCTCGTATTCTCAAAAAGCAGTCTGCTCCAAATTCAATCTCTCTTTCAACACTTTTTCCGGATATATTTAAGTGTTTCAAGACCTCTCCTCACTTCTTTCCAAGCTGCCGCTACTGCTGCCAAAGTAAACTGAACCCACGTAGTGTGCATCTAGCACATGTCTGTATATATTTTTTCATACCTGACGGAAAATAAGCCCAAGTAGATTAACAGAAAAAGTGAATCAATGAACATGTCAACTCGACGATAACATTGAATGTGAGATTTCCTATATAGGATTTGTTCCTGAGGAAGGACCAGAGGTCTGAAACACTTAAATATCCGGAATAAGTGTTGAAAGAGAGATTGAATTTGAAGCAGACTGCTTTTGAGAATACAAGACTGTTAGAAGGATGTTGACTGAGAGAGCTTGGTGCAGACAGCTATGTCTAATTTTACTGACCTTTGTCTTTTTTCCGTGAAGGAATAAGTGGTTGTTTTTCATTACCAGACACGAAATGATGTTACGGCTTTAATCTAGTCCAGTGGTGGCGAGCCTATAGCACGGGTGCCAGAGGTGGCACTCAGAGCCCTCTCTGTGGGCACACGTGCCATCGCCCCAGCCAGGCCCAGACCATCATTAAAGTGTCGAATTCTCTGCCAAATAATTTTAAGTAAATGAAAGCATTTGGGATTGCTTCCTTTACTTTGTTTGGATCATCTGAAGTTAATGTATGAGTTGTTTTTTCTAAAGTAAAACCTCAGTATCCAGGTTAAATGGCCGTGTTGGCACTTTGCGATCAATAAGTGGGTTTTGGGTCGCAGTTTGGGCACTCGGGTCTCTAAAAGGTTCGCCATCACTGATCGTCCCTTTTGCCATCGTATTATTCTCTGGGCACCTAGCACACATCTGTATGTCTTTTTTTCATGCCTGACTGACTTAGGAATGTGTGTTCTTGTAGATTTTGAACGTTCCCATCACGTACACCTCACTGTTCAGGGGGCTATCATCGGAGGCTGAAGAGTGAAATTCCTGGGCACAGCCATGAGCCAGAAAAGATTAAGAAGGGAAGTCATTGTGGGGGGGGGGGGACAAATGATTTACATTTAATGAGGGGACTGAATCCTGTCAGATGTGTTACTGGCCAGGGGCAGTGTTCCCTCTACGCCGAGTTAGTGTGAGCTAGCTCACAGTTTTTTAGCCTCCGGCTCACACATTTTTGCCTTCGCTCAGGAAGGAGGGCTTCAGAGCAAACTGATTTACGCAGTAGCCAAATTGCTTGCTCACCACTTTAATGCCGGTAGCTCACAAAGTAGAATTTTTGCTCACAAGATTCCACAGCTTAGAGCGAACATTGGCCAGGGGCACCACGCATTAGATCAGGGGTCCCCGACGTGATGCCCGTGGGCGCCCACGGCACTCACCGACACCTTTCCTGGTGCCCGCCAAGGGTTTTTAGGAAGTGGGCGGGGCCAGATAGGGCTTTTGCCCAGCAAGGGTTCTGAATGGCCACTGGAGATTTGATTGGCTGCGTAGGTTTTTTAAAACGTCGCTTGAGCAGCCGCTGCCGACAGAGCACAAGAATCTTCACGGCGCGACTGACGTTTACGCCGCAGCGGCCCTTTTGTGGCTGGCTCCGCCTCCTGCAGCAGCAGCCGTTTTGTGGCTCTGCCCACCGTGCCATGTCAGAATCCCGAAGGTGCCTGCAGGCTCAGAATGGCTGGGGGGACCCCTGCGTTAGATTAAACAACAAGGAGAAGGCTGAGCAGGAACCCTATTTTTCACCCTCCTACAGTGGATTCGACTGGCTTTCGAGCAAGGGAACCTTTACCTTTTTTTACAGTGGAAATTATTAGAGGGCGACAGACAAGCATAGAGCCTGCCCATAGTCCTAGCGGTGTTATGAATCATTCATGACACAGTTTCACCTTTTGCTCAGATATTTGCACACCCAGGAATCCCTCCTCCACCAACACACATGGAGAAATTGTGACAGAGAAGGGCCTGTCGGCCATAGAGAGTTCCTAGATCTCAGAAAACAGGTCGTTGCAATTCCAGATTCCACCTGGCCATCTTTGGTCTGTGGGCTACTCCTGCCGCGTGATACCTTTGCTGTGCCTAGAGAATCATGCATGTTAGTTGCATTCGGGGGGGGGGGACCCTGAACAAATCTCATGTGTGAATCGTCCCCGGGCACCGTGGACGAAACGCAGTCGCCTTGGACGATGGGTCCGCTAACCTTCTTTCTCCCTTTATCTTTCAGGGACAATTCCAGCTTCCGAAACACCAAGATCACTTTGTGAGGAGGGGAGGGGCGGCGCTCAGCTCTTCCTCCTCAACCTTGACCCATGAGGAAAAAAAGGGGGGAGGGGGTGTCTCCACGCAGGTCTCGCGCAGCCTCTCCTCGCTGAGGAGGTTTGCACATGTCCCTGGGGCCCTTCTCCCGTCCCGATGGCGGCTTTTTCACCTGCATCAAGGACTGACCTTCCGGCACCCAGACGCCTTGGCCGGCCGAGCGGGGGGCTGCACTTGGCGTTCCTCGGCCCCCTCGGGTGCCTCCTGCCTCGCTTCTGTCGGATGCGGAGGCTTCTCCGGGCAAGGGCCTTTTACCGCCCAGGGATTTTCAGTATTACGAGCGTCTCTGCATCCGGCCGCAGAGGCAGCCCGGTGATTGGGAAACTGCTCCCCTGCCCTGTTCACCTCTGCCAATAAATAATTAGGCCTCTATCCCGTCTCGGTCGTTTCTGTGTGCGTCTCAGTGTGCGTGAAATGCTCTGACCTGGACGGCCCAGATTGGCCCAACCTCATCCGATCTCAGAAGCTGAGCCAGGGGTCAGCGCCGGTTAGCATTTGGATGGGAGGCCTCCGAGGAAGTCCCGGGCTTCTAAGCTCAGAGGCAGGAAATGGCAAACCCACCTCTGAAGCATCTCTTGCCTTGAAAACCTTGCAAGGATCACCATACGTCGGCTGCGACTCGATGCTATTTCCCGCCACCTCTCCTGGCCTGATCTCGGAAGCTGACCAGGGTCAGCCCTGTTTGGATGGGAGGAAGTCCAGGGTGGCTACGCAGAGGCAGGCAATGGCAAACAGACCGGAAGATCAGCAGTTCGGCAGTTCAAGACCCAAGTGCCGTATGACAGAGTGAGCTCCCATCTCTGGCCCCAGCTCCTGCCAGCCTAGCCGTTCAAAAGCAAGAAATTGCAAGTAGGTAAATAGGTACCGCTTCGGTGGGGAGGTAACAGCATTCCGTGCGCCTCGGCATCTAGTCAGGCCGGCCACATGACCACAGAGAAGTCTTCGGACAGCGCTGGCTCTTCGGCTTGGAAACAGAGATGAGCACCGCAACCCTAGAGTCAGATTTGACTGGCTTTCGAGCAAGGGGAACCTTTACTTACCCATTAGTAAAGGATAAAATAGGTTAAAAGAAATGATTGAAATATCAGACTCTTAAAACTTTTTACACGCAGAGCTGAAGGTTTTACATATACAATTGATGGGGGTATCTTATGCCCAGTAGACCATATGCGTTTCGGCCCCTTAGGGCCTTCCTCAGTGGTCAATATTACTATTGTAACACAACAAGCATCCAGAAATAAATATAAGAGCAAAGATTTTCTTTAGAGCCAGGTGTTGCTTTCTCACGTGATGTGCAATTGCTGAACGTTTATGTAGTAGGCCATGGATAATCTCTCATGGTAACTGCACACACTCTCCAAAGAGTTCTGGTAACAAATACGTCTGGATGTGTGTCTCTTCTATCAAAGGTAGTTCATGTGAATCTATCCAGGGATGTGTTCATGTGAATCTATCCAGGGATCATTTTGCAGAAAAACAGGTGCAGGAGCTCATTAGCATAACCTATTAGCATAACTTATGTGCATATACCACACCCCCTGACATCACCGGAAGTGTGTCAGAAGGCAACACCCACCGCTCAGGCTCCACCTGACTGTTTTGGGTTGCTAGCTATGGGGGGGGGGGGGAGAGTGCAGCTCTGCCG
>NW_015163708.1:116543-128019 GCF_001447785.1 Gekko japonicus | reverse complement strand
CTGTTTAGCCGGGGGGGGGGGGGTGCGCTCTGCAACTTACCTGGCTGCTGCTTGCTCTGACTGAGGGCTGCTGGGAGCAGGGGGTGGATCTTTACTGATGGGCTCCTGCAGGAAATCACCCCTGAATCTATCTAGGGAGGAAGTTCCAACGTTTTGGTGCCATCACCAAGAAAGCCCTTTTTCAGGGGGGCACCCATCTAGCTTCAGATGGTGGGGCTGCTGAAGCTAAAGTAATAAACAACAAGAGACTACTCTAAATTCTTTCATGAAATAGTGTCCAAAGGACCTATTGTAGGGCTATCTTTCAGCTATAATCCTGCAGAGTGCAAGGGGTTGGACTAGATGACCTGCAAGGTCCCTTCCAACTGTAACATTCTATGACTCTATGACCTCAAAGTCCGCAAACAAGGCAGAGGGTGTCCCAAAGAACAAAGAAACTTCTGCAGCCAAAAGACATCCTTCCCACGTATGCCAGGCGTTTCAAAACACTCTTCCTCAGTTACACGGCTGAAAAATGGAAAAGCAGGTTGCTATCCAGTAACTGCTGATCTTCGAGTGGTAATCTGAGAGAACCGGGTTTGATTCCCCACTCCTCCACTTGCACCTGGCTGGATGACCTTGGGCAAGCCGTAGTTCTGATAAGAGCTGTTCTTGAAAAAAAGCAGTTTCTGTCAAGAGTTTTCTCAGCCCCACCTACCTCACAGGGTGTCTGTTGTGGGGAGGGGAAGGGAAAGGAGTTTGTAAGCCACTCTGAGACTCCTCTGGGTAGTGAAGGGCGGGGTACAAATCCAATCTCTTCTTCTTAGCAATTCATTGGTGTTTCCGTAGTCCCAGTTCAAGTGTTCTGAATGTTTTGCACCTGTTATCTCAGTAAGCTTCACAACAGCCTTCTGCATTAGGTTAGTGGTACGACTGCAGACAGTGGTTTGAGGCTGAAACGTCATGAATTCGTGGCGGAGATGAGGTTTAATCTTGGGGGCTTCCTGGGTTTAGTCTTTTAGCTACCTGGGGCAAACCTAGACAGCATAAGAAAAAGTAGAGACGTCACCCTGCCAACAAAAGTCTGTATGGTCAAAGCAATGGTATTCCCAGTAGTACTCTATGGCTGTGAGAGCGCCGAAGAATAGATTCTTTTGAACTATGGTGCTGGAGAAGACTCTTGAGAGTCCCTTGGACTGCAAGGAGATCAAATCAGTCAATCCCAAAAGAAATCAACCCTGACTGTTCCCTGGAAGGCCAGATAATGAAACTGAAGCTCAAAGACTTTGGCCACCCAATGAGAAGGGAGCACTCCCTGGAGAAGAAGACCCTGATGCTGGGAAAGACAGAAGGTCAAAGAAGACGGGGACGGCAAAGGATGAGATGGTTAGACAGTGTTATCGATGCAACGAACATGAAGTTGAGCAAACTCCGGAGCATGATGGAAGACAGGAGGGCCTGGCGTGATGTGGTCCATGGGGTCGCAAAGAGTCGGACTTGACCGTGTGACTGAACAACAACAACAACATAGCCACATGACCCTCTTGATGGTGGCTGTCCTGCATCTTCTCAAGCCATTCCAGCAACAATCCCATAGAGGGCCCGTTCCAAGTTTTGGGAGCCCCTGGTTACATAGTTCATGGTGGGGAGCCTCCTCCTCTGACCACCACCAGCCCCCGCGTGCCTGCCTCCCAAGCCTCCCACTTCCCCACCAGCCTTTGTTTCCTCTCTTCCCTCACTTATTTGTGAACGTTTCTACTGACCACAGGGCGGTGGTGCAGGCAGTACAACGCCTGCTAGTAACATCTGTAGCGAACAGCCTCAATGGCTGTTCGAATCCCCACCGCGGCCGGAGTGAGCTCCCGGCCCCCGTCCCAGCTCCCGCCAACCCAGCGGTTCGAAAGGTAACAAAACAAGTAGATAAATGGGTACCTGCCCTAGGTGGCAGGGGGCACCCACCTCCTGGTTCCGTGCCAGGAGTGTTGGCGGTGGCGGTGTCAATGGAGACGGCAGCGGCAGCAACAACAATGGCGGCGGAGTTCCTGGCGACCAGACCTGACGGAGGCGGAGTCACGGCGATGCAGGCGCAAGACGGCGCAGCACGGCAGGAGCCTGAAGGACGTACGCCGGAAGCTGCAGCCGGAAAGCAGTCGCACGCAGAAGAGGAAACATCGAGCCTCCGGAGGTGGTCGCCGGCTACCCAAAGACGCCAGCATAATACTCGTAGCCCGCCGAAGAAGAGAGAATGCGCCGCCAAAGGGTGTCGGTAGGTTGTCCCCCCCCACACCCTGAAAATGTGTGGCCCTAGGTAGGTTAACGACTACTATACTAGTAGTACTCTGTAAACCGCTCTGAGACCCATTAGGAGTCATGGGCGGTATATAAATCCCATGTTAAAAAAAAAAATTGGGGGCAGGAACGCACAGGAACGGAGTTCTGGCTGGCATCAGAGTTGCCAACGCCCACTACAGCCAAAACCTCTGCATGTATGTCTACAAAGGGAAGGCCTGGAGAGCGACCCCCCACGGTGACTCCGAGGTGAGGGGGCCTGGAAGGATCGGGGAGGCATTTAAATGCCTCCCCAGGCCTGTCCAAGGGACAGCTTCCCCGGGCAAGCCAAGGGAAGGCACGGGGTGTCGTCTAATATGCTGATGGGCCGTACTGTCAGGGTGTGGCCTAATATGCTCATGTGTTTCTGCTGTTGGGTGTGGCCTATTATGCTAATGAGTTCCTGCTGGGCTTTTTCTACAAAAAAAAAGAGCCCTGACTGACCATATGTCCTGATGGTGTTGGTAGTGCGTACATGTAGGAACACCACCACTGTGTGCCCACCAGGAGTGCCGCAAATGGATTCCATTTGAGATATGAGCTGTGCTTAGACTATCATGGAAATCTGGTTCCATTTTTCAGGCGTGTAACTGAGGAAGAGTGCTGCCAAGGTATGCTGACGCCAGCCATGGTCCCACACTTTGGCAGATCTTTTGCATTCTAGCAGCCGATAAGAACACAAGAAAATAAGAGAAGACCAATGTTGGATCAGGCCATTGCCCCATCCGGTCCAACACTCTGTCACATGGTGGCCAAAAAGACCAGGTGCCATCAGGAGGTCCAGCAGTGGGGCCAGGACTTCAGAAGCCCTCCCACCGTTGCCCCTCCCCCCAAGCACCAAGAATACAGAGCATCACTTGCCCCAGAGTTCCTATCTATACCTGGTGGCTAATAGCCACGGATGGACCTCTGCTCCATATGCTTATCCAATTCCCCCTTGAAGCCGTCCATGCTTGTAGCCACCGCCACCTCCTGTGGCAGTGAATTCCATGTGCTCATCACTCCTTGGGTGAAGAAGTACTTCCTTTTATCCGTTCTAACCCGACTGCTCAGCAACTTCATGGAGTGCCCACAAGTTCTTGTATCACGAGAAAGGGAGAAAAGGACTTTTTTCTCGACCTGCTCTATCCCATATGTTCCTCTGGGCGCAAGCTGTGTTCCCCACCCCACCCCCTGGTCCGTGCCTTGCTTTCCTGTCATGCACGGCTGTCTCAGCCCCTCAGTTTTCTTCTCTCCCTTTTACGGATGCGGTTTGTGCTTCTGCTACTTACAGGCCAGCCTCCGCTGCCACGTCGACAGTTATTATTCAGATAAACGCATGCCCCCAACCGTTTCCAATACTGGTTATTTGAGAACAAGGGGAGAGATTTGCTCTCTGTTATAATAGCTTTCGGGTGCTGGGAGCAGAAGTGATATCCACGTTCGGGGAGCTTAAACCGCCAGCTGCGGACTCTTTCCTGCCACGTGGCATTAATTGTTTTGCAAATGACAGCACTTAAGGACTTAGTCTTGCTTTCGGTCCCAGCTGCGTGACGAAGACATCGCTGCTGTTTCATCTGCTCTCCTACTTGGCGTACAAGCCTGCACAAAGTAAGAGGCCTGCTGTTCAATCTGAAAACGTCGCTGTCCTGTGGTGTTCTTATCTTTCAGCTAGGATGCGGTTCGGGGATGTCTCGTGTCAGGTTTTATTTCTGCTCAGTGATCTGCCGAATGTATTCGGCTGCTCCCGAAAAATCAAAACCAAAGAGTGGGCATCCAACCCGGTTCTCCCAGGTTAGAGTCCACGCTCCTAACCACTACACCAAACTGGCTCTCAGGGTAGCTGACCTGAAAAACACGGTGGGACTCGGTGAAGACAGAAGAAGCCAAGAGTAGCTCTCAAAGAGTCCCAGTGGCTTGGGAGTGGTCTCTCACGACTTGCTTAAATCCTTGTCCTTCATGGTTCTCTGATCCAGAAGAGATTATATAATACAAGTGGGGACCAGTGATACTCGCCGGGGAGGGGGGGAATCCCTAAGAATGCAAGAGAATCCATGTTGGATCAGGCCAACGGCTCATCCAGTGCAACACTCTGTCACACAGTGCCCAAAACCCAGATTCCATCAGAGGTCCACCAACGGGGCCAGAACTCCAGAAGCCCTCCCACTATTGCCCCCCAAGCACCAAGAATACAGAGCATCTCTGCCCTAGACAGAGTGTTACATACGAACATAAGAGGAACCATAAGAAGCCAGTGGCCCCCTCCAGTCCCACACTCTGTGACACACAGTGGCCAAAAATACCAGGTGCCATCAGGCGGTCCACCAGTGGGGCCAGAACTCCAGAAGCCCTCCCACTCTTGCCCCCCAAGCACCAGGAATACAGAGCATCACTGCCCCAAACAGAGTGTTCCATCTACACCTTGTGGCTAATAGCTCTAATCCTCTCTTGAAGCTGAATCCATCATTGTCGATTCCCTCCTCAGGGCTCAGTGGAGGGGCCAGGAGACTTGTTGGGGGAGTCCTGTATCCCCCGCTTACTGAGGCTGATGAGGGGTCAGGCCCCACCACCTACAACTCAGCCTGCAGCGGCTGCCAGCATCTTTCCCCACTGCGCCCAGGTAAACAATGGCTGGAGTCTGCCACTTTAAACCACTGCACCAAAGGGAACAGAGCAACACAGTGGTCTGTTTCCCAGCTTTTCCCTTGACCTGTCTCCCGCCCTATTTTATTTTTTTAAAGTAACGTGATTTTGTACAATCGTCCATAAAATACACGGTGACCATTTATCATGAGCCATCCCCTTCAGATCTTTTTTTAAAAAATATTTTGCTTATTTCTTTTTTGAAAAAGCGTATTCCATCTATTTTATACATAGGTAAAGGTTCCCTTGCTTGAAAGCCAGTCGGATCCGACTCTAGGGTTGCGGTGCTCATCTCTGTTTCCAAGCCGAAAAGCCAGCGCTGTCCGAAGACGTTTCCGTGGTCATGTGGCCCGCATGACTAAACACCAAGGCGCACGGAACGCTGTTACCTTCCCACCGAAGGGGTACCTATTTATCTACTTGCAATTTCTTGCTTTCGAACTGCTAGGTTGGCAGGAGCTGGAACTAGAGACGGGAGCTCACTCCGTCATGCGGCACACTCGGGTCTCGAACTGCTGAACTACGGACCTTCCACAACCTGCAGTTCAGCATCTTAACCACTTGGGCCACCGCCGCTAACATTCTAACATTCACAGATGTCTCTACAAGATAATAAATTTCATGGACGTGAAAACAGACATATAAAATGATACTATTCGCTGTTCTACGCATACATGTATATCATTTTTTATACCCTCCTCTTCCCCACAAAAGGATCAGACTTCATTCCTGCAGCGTTCACCCTACGATAACCATCTTCAAGTACCTGAAGGGCTGTCATATTATAGAGGATGGTGTGGAGTTGTTTTCTGTTGCCTCAGAAGGTCGGACCAGAACCAACGGGTTGAAATTAAATCAGAATATGACACCAAACAAGATAGCAAATATAAGCAGTAATTTATCAAACAGATGTTGGAAATGTAAGAAAGTAGAAGGTTCTTTTTGCCATATGTGGTGAACATGTGAAAAAGCAAAAGGTTTCTGGGCCGAGGTCCATTCAGAGATGGAAAAAATTATGACAAAAAAAAAAAGAAATGGACAAAATGACAAGAAAGCTCAAAAATCAAGAAGCAGAAGACTTTTTTTGCAGATTGGAAGGACTTTAAAGATTATATGGAGAAATATTGGGACGTTAAAAACAATTTATTTTGCTTAGACAATTATTAAGACTGAGAACTATCTAGATTAAACGTATATATAGATCTATAGATAAAGAGATACGGTACCTGTAATAAATATATAATATTAAAGAATTGGGAAAGGGGTTGACCTAAGGGGGAATGAGAAGTTTGAGCACTGCGGGAAGTCGGGGGGGGGGGTATAGGGAAGAAAAAAGGATATGGGATTACTTGTTACATGAATTATAAGTTTACCTATTGTGATATCCTAATAATGGGGTTTTTTAAAAAAAAGAAATTAAATCAGAAGAGCTTTCAGCTAAACATTAGGAAGAACTGCCTGACAGTTCAAGTGGTTCCTCAGTAGAACAGGCTTCCTCGGGAGTTGGTGGGCTCTCCTCTCCATCTTGGGAGGTCTTCAAGCAGAGGCTAGATGGCCATCTGACAGCTATGCAGATTCTGTTAACTTCGGCAGATCATGAGAGGGAGGGCAGGAGGGGTTGCCTCAGTGCTCAGTTCTTGTGGCCCTTTCTTACACGCCCAGGGAAATGCCGATCGCCACTTTGGGGGGGTCAGGAAGCAATTTTTCTCCAGGCCAGTTTGGCCGGGGAACCTGGAGGTTTTTTGTCTTCTGGGCGTGGAACAGCGGTCACTGGGGGTGTGGAGGGGGGAGGTATTTGTGAATTTCCTGCATTGTGCAGGGGGTTGGACTAGATGACCCTTGAAGGTCCCTCCCAACTCTATGATTCTTGTTACTGCTACATTCTACAAGTCAGGTTTTTATTGTGTTTTAAGCAGGGGTCATTTCGTAGAAAAAGAGGTGCAGGAGCTCATTAGCATAACTTATTTGCATATGCCACACCCCCTGACATCACCAGAAGTGTGTCAGAAGGCAACACCCAATGCTCAGGCTCCACTGGACTGTTTTGGATTGCTAGCTATTGGGGGGGGGGAACGTGCAGATCTGTCCTCACAGAGGAGGGAGAGCTTGTACCTGAATAGAACTTGGTCTTAAAGGTGCCACTGGACTGTTTTGGGCCGGGGGGGGGGGGCTCTGCAGCTTACCTGGCTGCTTCTTGCTCTGACTGAGGGCTGCTGGGAGCAGGGGGCGGGGCTTGTTGCATGTTCCCACCCCCTGGGCTCTTTACTGCCGGAGCTCTGCTCCTGTGCGCTCCTGCAGGAAATGACCCCTGGTTTTAAGCTATATCAAGACGAAACAAAACTGCAAGTGCACTCCTCTAATTCTCCTGCCATACGTATATTCCACTGCCATACCATACAGCAGCAAACTCCCCGTCGCCCCGAAACCAAACTACATTTGAGTTACTGTACCTGTGCCGTGGTATGTGTAGTTAACATTTGGACACCCCATCGAAACGCTAACAAATATTGAGGCTGGAGCATTTATTGATAAAAGTTTCCCTCTAGCCCAAGCTCCACAAAGTGAAACAGTCACTGCATATCCAAGCGAATACAGACATAAAGGTGAAAAATTCAGAATCTGACACGAATAAGAGAAGAACTGTGCAGGCGTAGGAACTCACACGTATAACACACACACACACACCTTTACAGCAAGGAAAATGGCCGCCTGTGGTGGTTCTTTGGTGTTCCAAAGGCTTTCAGACATTTCCCAGCAGGCCCCTGTGGGCGGCTGAAGCAGGTGACCCTGTTCTTTGTAACTTTACTTCCATGGCGGGAAACGTTTCCCCTCCCCAATGCATGTCACAAAAGACTCAGAAGGAAGGCCAGGAGAGAGCTGGAAGATTCCCTCCCATACCCTCAGAAGCATGGTGGGTGGTCCCAAATGGACATGTCTCGGTCGTCAGGATCCTTGACGGCGTCGCAGGTTCCCCTTTTCTGAAGGGGTCCCCGCGGGTGCAGCGACAGGCGGGAGGCGAAGACTTTCTTTTCTGCTGCAAATGTTCCCCCTCAGCTCACTTCGAAGAACATGAAGTTCTGGGAAACGACAGGAGAGCAGACCATTATCCCTGTAGTTGTTCCACAAAGCTTGGACAGACGCATACCGTATTGCATTTTTGGGCCATTTTTCTTCCACGGAGGTCAGCTAGGGTCGCCAGCACAAGTCTGCCAACCGGTAGGAGACTCGGCAAAGATATCCGGCTGGCCACAGACTGGGGGAGCGCTCTGCCGAATGACATCCGTGCCCTGTCTGACCTACTAAAGTTTAGAGGGCACGTAAGGCAAAGATGTTCCGCCAGGCCTTCCCCTTTACATCTTTACATCTACCCAGCACCCTCCCCCTCCTCCCCCAAAACTGAATGCTAGATATGCCGTCTTGTTCTTAAAATGTTTTCAAATATTTATGCTGAATGCTTTTAACTTTGGAGTCCCCACTGGGAAGAAAAGTGGGATATACTAAACCAAAACTAACTAAGCTCTTTAAGTTTTATATGGATTGTTTCCTGAGGAGGTTTCCTGTTTCCTGAGGAGGTTCTGAGGAACCAGGAAACCTCCTCAGGAAACAATCCATATACAAAAGAACCTCCTCGGGAAAGCTCCTCCATTCGCATGTTCACAGCCTGGGGAACTCCTACAAGATAACGACTCAGACCTACCCCACTTTCCTGAGTAGATATAAATTACCTGCCTACCATTTTTCTTCTCACCTTGACACAGGAGGTTTCCTGTTTCCTGAGGAGGTTCTGAGGAAACAGGAAACCTCCTCAGGAAACAATCCTTATACAAAAGAACCTCCTCAGGAAAGCTCCTCCATTCGCATGTTTCACAGCCTGGGGGACTCCTACAAGACAATGACTCAGCCCTACCCCACTTTCCTGAGTAGATATAAATTACCTGCCTACCATTTTTCTTCTCACCTTGACACAGAGAGTACTCCACCTTTCTGTGTTATACCTCTGAGGATGCCAGTCACAGCTGCTGGCGAAACATCAGGTCCTACAATGCCAAGACCACGGCCACACAACCCGGAAAAATCTACAACAGCTAATGATAGTTACAAACTTTGGTTAAGAACATAAGAGAAGTCGTGTTGGATCAGGCCAGTGGCCCATCTAGTCCAAAACTCTGGAGCCAGGTGAGCCCTATCCCATCAGATCTTGGAAGCTAAGCAGGGTCGGTCCCGGGTAGTATTTGGAAGGGCAACCTCCGAGGAATACCAGGGTTGTGACACAGAGGCAGACAATGGGAAACCACCTCTGAAATGTCTCTTGCCTTAAAAACAAGTCTAGCTCACCACCTAGTGTTGCGTAATGCTAAACGAGCTTGACCTTCTGGCTGCCAGACAATCTTAGGATCTCCTGGCTATTCTACACACAGTGCCATGTGATGATAATTAATTCTCTGTTGTCACACAGTGGCCAAAACTCAGGTGCCGTCTGGAAGTCCACCAGCAGGGCCAGAACTTCAGAAGCCCTCCCCACGTTGTCCCGGGTTCAAATCCCAGCATCTCCAGTGAATAGACTCCAGCTCAGACCTTGCTCTGAGACCCTGGACAGCTGCTGCCAGTCTTAGTAGACAAACCTGACCTTGATAGACCCAGGGTCTGATTCGGTATAAGGCAACGTCATTTGTGTTTGGAGAGGGGTTGTGGTTCAGTCGCAGAGCATCTGCTTGGCATGCAGAAGGTCCCAGGTTCAATCCCTGGTTCATCTTCAGTTAGTAGGCTCAGGCAATATGTGATCTGATAGACCTCCGCCTGAGACCCTGGAGAGCTGCTGCCAGTCTGAGAGTAGACTATACTGACCTCGATGGAACAAGGGTCTGATTCGGCAAAAGACAGCTTCGTACACACAGTTTTCTCCATTCCTCATTTCTCGACACTATCTTTTCTGTCTTTGACTCTCCCGTATCCTAATCCACCACTATAACCCCTATACTACACTGGCTAAATAAATGCAGAATACAAAACCACTGGGGGTAAGGAGACCACTGAGCCTGTAGTTCCTGGTCTGAAAATTAAAGTGTTACCAGCCCAGAAAAGCATCCCGGTCTACACCTGATAATGAAGCTCAAGACGATGCATCCACCTGGACTGAATCGAGACCTAGGTTTCCTGTCTCATTACTAATGCTGATTTCTCCACGCCTATTACCCCTCTGTATATCTCACCGAAATCCAATCACGCCTGCTATTGTTATTCACCCGCTATTGTCATTTGCCTGCTAATGTCATTCGGCATCTGAAATCACTCCACTTTCCAATAAATAGGACAGATGGACTCCCATTCTAGCTATATCTGAAGAAGTGAGCAGTGACTCCTGAAAGCTCCTCCCCTGCCACATATTTTGTTAGTCTTTAAGGTGCTGCTGGACTCTTGCTCTTTTCTACTGTTATAGACAGCCTAAGACGGCTACCCATTTTGATCAGCCTACACCTGTGAAATGGTGGAGGAGATGCCAACTTTGAAGACGCACAACACGGCCATAATTGCGGCCTGCATTTGCAGGTAGCAGCCAGGAGAGGGCACCACGGCACCATTGTCGGCAGAAACATCTGTTGATGATGCCAGGGGTGGCTCAAGCAAGGCCTTTGTCCTTCTAGTATAGGAACAATTTGGGAAAGGACTGCAAATGAAAGCACCCAATGGTCACAAAGCCATTACATTAATTTCTTGCACAGTCCCATGGGGAAGACGGTCTAGAGTTCGGATCATCCCATCCTTAAAATTACATCACAGAGCTGGAAACACATGAAGAAGAAGACGACGAGGAGGAGGAGTTTGGATTTATACCCCGCCCTTCACTGCCCGAAGGTGTCTCAGAGCGGCTTACAGACTCCCTCCCCCTCCCCACAACAGACACCCTGTGAGGTAGGTGGGGCTGAGAGAGCTCTTGACAGAAACGGTTCTTTTTCAAGAACAGCTCTTATCAGAAATACGACTTGCCCAGGGTCATCCAGCAGCTGCATGTGGAGGAGTGGGGAATCAAACCCGGTTCTCCCAGATTGGAGTCTGCGCACTTAACCACTACACCAAATTTATGAGACCAAATTAAGTGAGATTCCTCTAATCAAGCAAGAATTAGAGATGTCACGCCTTTCTCAGCTGCAGCTTTGCACGGCAGAGAGAGTAATTCAAAGCAACCTCTGCTTGGTGGCTGGAATACATCTCTCTAGTTGGCTGGTAAGAAGAGCAAGAGGAGAATATTGGATTTATCCTCCACCCTTCTCTACCCAAAGGTGTCTCAGAGCGGCCTACAAACGCCTTTCCCTTCCCCTCCCCACAACATACACCCAGTGAGGTAGGTGGGGCTGAGAGAGCTTTCTTGAGGACTGCTCCTGGGAGAACAGCTCTGAGAGAACTATGGCTTGCCCAAGGTCATCCAGCAGCTGCAAGTGGAGGAGTGGGGAATCAAACCCGGTTCTCCCAGATTAGAGTTCGCGCACTTAACCACGACACCAAATTTATGAGACCAAATTAAGTGAGATTTCTCTAATCAAGCAAGAAT